>NW_027552705.1:0-62570 GCF_045843805.1 Urocitellus parryii | reverse complement strand
CTAGCTCAAACCGTGTTTGATTTAGAGTTCCAACTACATGTATCCATATAGGAGAAAACAGAGTGGAACCTAAACATGAAAACGGTTCCTGCAAAGGAACGGTTTTCCCTAGAAGAACGAAATTTGGTGAGCCAAATGGGATTGGTGAACTGATCATTAAGTGGAAGTATCATCAAGATTGGGTGAAAAAATGATTGCTGAGATTTCAGGAAACTCTGTAGTTTTTTGGAAGCTTGGCAACCCCTTTCAATGAAAGTGATTCTCGTCAGTCTCTGCTTGGGGCTACTTCCATAGGACACAAACCATAGCCATAGAACTTGGAACTACATTATTGTGCCAAGTTTCAATTAGCTACCACAAACGTGTTTGATTTAGAGTTCCAACTACATGTATCCATATGGGAGAAAACAGAGTGAACCTAAACATGAAAACGGTTACTGCAAAGGAACGGTTTAACCTAGAAGAACGAAATTTGGTGAGCCTAGTGGGATTGGTGTACTGATCATTACCTGCAAGTATATCAAGATTGGGTGAAAAATGTTTGCTGAGATTTCAGGAAACTCGTACTTTTTGGAAGCCTGGCAACCCCTTTCAATGAAAGTGATTCTCGTCAGTCTCTGCTTGGGGCTACTTCCGTAGGACACAAACCATAGCCATAGAACTTGGAACTGTATTAATGTGCCAAGTTTCAAAGAGCTAGCACAAACCGTGTTTGATTTAGAGTTCCAAATACATTGTATCCATATAGGAGAAAACAGAGTGAAACCTAAACATGGAAACGGTTACTGCAAAGGAACGGTTTAACCTAGAAGAACGAAATTTGTGAGCATAGTGGGATTGGTGTACTTGTCATTAAATGGAAGTATCATCAAGATTGGGTGAAAAAATGTTTGCTGAGATTTCAGGAAACTCGTAGTTTTTTGGTAGCTTGGCTACCCCTTTGAATGAAAGTGATTCTCATCAGTCTCTGTTTGGGGCTACTTCCATAGGATACAAACCATAGCCATAGAACTTGGAACTACATTATTGTGCCAAGTTTCAAAGAGCTAGCACAAACCGTGTTTGATTTAGAGTTCCAACTACATGTATCCGTATAGGAGAAAACAGAGTGAAACCTAAACATGAAAACGGTTACTGCAAAGGAACGGGTTTAACCTAGAAGAATGAAATTTGGTGAGCCAAGTGAGATTGGTGTACTGATCATTAAATGGATGTATCATAAAGACTGGGTGAAAAAATGTTTGCTGAGATTTCAGGAAAACTAGTAGTTTTTTGGAAGTTTGGCAACCCCTTTAAATGAATGTGATTCTCGTCAGTCTCTGCTTGGGCATACTTCAATAGGACACAAACCATCGCGATAGAACTTGGAACTACATTATTGTGCCAAGTTGAAAAGAGCTAGCACAAACCGTGTTTGATTTAGAGTTCCAACTACATGTATCCATATAGGAGAAAACAGAGTGGAACCTAAACATGAAAACGGTTACTGCAAAGGAACGGTTTAACCTAGAAGAACGAAATTTGGTGAGCCAAGTGGGACAGGTGTACTGATCATTACCTGCAAGTATCATGAAGACTCGGTGAAAAAATGTTTTGCTGAGATTTCAGGAAACTTGTAGTTTTTTGGAAGCTTGGCATCCCTTTCAATGAAAGTGATTCTCGTCAGTCTCTGCTTGGGGCTACTTAAATAGGACACAAACCATCGCGATAGAACTTGGGAACCTACATTATTGTGCCAAGTTGAAAAGAGCTAGCACAACCGTGTTTGATTTAGAGTTAAAACAACATGTATCCATATAGGAGAAAACAGAGTGAAACCTAAACATGAAAATGGTTACTGCAAAGGAACGTTTTAACCTAGAAGAACGAAATTTGTGTGCCAAGTGGGATTGGTGTACTGATCATTACCTGCAAGTATCATCACGATTTGGTGAAAAAAATGTTTGCTGAGATTTCCGGAAACTCGTATTTTTTTGGAAGCTTGGCAACCCCTTTCAATGAAATTGATTCTCGTCAGTCTCTGCTTGGGGCTACTTCCATAGGACACAAACCGTAGCAATAGAACTTCGAAGTATATTATTTTGCGAAGTTTCAAAGAGCTAGCTTCAAACCGTGTTTGATTTAGAGTTCCAACTACATGTATCCATCTGGGGAGAAAACAGAGTGGAACCTAAACATGAAAACGTTTCCTGCAAAGGAACGGTTCAACCTAGAAGAACGAAATTTGGTGAGCCAAGTGGGACTGCTGTACTGATCATTACCTGCAAGTATCATCAAGATTGGGTGAAAAAATGTTTGCTGAGATTTCCGGATACTCGTAGTTTTTTGAAGCTTGGCAACCCTTTCAATGAAAGTGATTCTCGTCAATCTCTGCTTGGGGCTACCTCCAGAGGACACAAACCATAGCCATAGTACTTGGAGGTAACATTATTGTGCCAAGTTTCAAAGAGCTAGCACAAACCTTGTTTGATTTAGAGTTCCAACTACATGTATCCTTATAGGAGAAACAGAGTGAAACCTAAACATGAAAAAGGTTACTGCAAAGGAACGGTTTAACCTAGAAGAATGAAAGTTGGTGAGCCAAGTGGGATTGGTGTACTTATCATTAAATGGATGTATCATCAAGACTGGGTGAAAAAATGTTTGCTGAGATTTCAGGAAACTCGTAGTTTTCTGGAAGCTTGGCAACCCCTTTCAATGAAATTGATTCTCGTCATTCTCTGGCTTGGGACTACTTCCATAGGACACAAAACCATAGCAATAGAACTTCGAAGTATATTATTTTGCGAAGTTTCAAAGAGCTAGCTGAAACCGTGTTTGATTTAGAGTTCCAAATACATGTATCCATATGGGAGAAAACAGAGTGGAACCTAAACATGAAAACGGTTCCTGCAAAGGAACGGTTCAACTAGAAGAACGAAATTTGGTGAGCCAAGTGGGACTGCTGTACTGATCATTACCTGCAAGTATCATCAAGATTGGGTGAAAAATGTTTGCTGAGATTTTCAGGAAACTCGTAGTTTTTTGAAGCTTGGCAACCCTTTCATGAAATTGTTTCTCGTCAGTCTCTGCTTGGGGCTACTTCCATAGGACACAAACCATAGCCATAGAACTTCGAACTATATTATTTTGCCAAGTTTCAAAGAGCTAGCTCAAAGCGTGTTTGATTTAGAGTTCCAAATACATGTATCCATATAGGAGAAAACAGAGTGGAACCTAAACATGAAAACGGTTCCTGCAAAGGACGGTTTAACCTAGAAGAACGAAATTTGGTGAGCCAAGTGGGACTGGTGTACTGATCATTACCTGCAAGTATCATCAAGATTGGGTGAAAAATGTTTGCTGAGATTTCAGGAAACTCGTAGTTTTTGGAAGCTTGGCAACCCTTTCAATGTAAGTGATTCTCGTCAGTCTCTGCTTGCGGCTACTTCAATAGGACACAAACGATAGCCATAGAACTTGGAACTACATTATTGTGCAATTTTCAAAGAGCTAGCACAAACCGTGTTTGATTTAGAGTTCCAAATACATGTATCGATATAGGAGAAAAACAGAGTGAAACCTAAACATTAAAAAGGTTACTGCAAAGGAACGGTTTAACCTAGAAGAACGAAATTTGGTGAGCCTAGTGGGATTGGTGTACTGATCATTAAATGGAAATCACATCAAGATTGTGTGAAAAAATGTTTGCTGAGATTTCAGGAAACTCGTATTTTATTGGAAGCTTGGCAACCCCTTTCAATGAAAGTGATTCTCTTCAGTCTCTACTTGGGCTACTTCCATAGGACACAAACCATCGCGATAGAACTTGGAACTACATTATTGTGCCAAGTTGAAAAGAGCTAGCACAAACCGTGTTTGATTTAGAGTTCCAACTACATGTATCCATATAGGAGAAAACAGAGTGGAACCTAACATGAAAACGGTTACTGCAAAGGAACGGTTTAATCTAGAAGAACGAAATTTGGTGAGCCAAGTGGACTGGTGTACTGATCATTACCTGCAAGTATTATCAAGATTGGGTGAAAAAATGTTTGCTGAGATTTCCGGGAAACTCATAGTTTTTTGGAAGCTTGGCAACCCTTTCAATGAAAGTGATTCTCGTCAATCTCTGCTTGGGGCTACTTCCAGAGGACACAAACCATAGCCATAGAACTTGGAGCTACATTATTGTGCCAAGTTTCAAAGAGCTAGCACAAACCTTGTTTGATTTAGAGTTCCAAGTACATGTATCCATATAGGAGAAAACAGAGTGAAACCTAAACATGAAAACGGTTACTGCAAAGGAACGGTTAACCTAGAAGAATGAAAGTTGGTGAGCCAAGTGGGATTGGTGTACTTATCATTAAATGGATGTATCATCAAGACTGGGTTAAAAAATGTTTGCTGAGATTTCAGGAAACTCGTAGTTTTCTGGAAGCTTGGCAACCCCTTTCAATGAAATTGATTCTCGTCAGTCTCTGCTTGGGGCTACTTCCATAGGACACAAACCATAGCAATAGAACTTCGAAGTATATTATTTTGCGAAGTTTCAAAGAGCTAGCTTAAACCGTGTTTGATTTAGAGTTCCAACTACATGTATCCATCTGGGAGAAAACAGAGTGGAACCTAAACATGAAAACGGTTCCTGCAAAGGAACGGTTCAACCTAGAAGAACGAAATTTGGTGAGCCAAGTGGGACTGCTGTACTGATCATTACCTGCAAGTATCATCAAAGATTGGGTGAAAAATGTTTGCTGAGATTTCAGGAAACTCGTAGTTTTTTGGAAGCTTGGCAACCCTTTCAATGTAAGTGATTCTCGTCAGTCTCTGCTGCGGCTACTTCAATAGGACAACAAACCATAGCCATAGAACTTGGAACTACATTATTGTGCCAATTTCAAAGAGCTAGCACAAACCGTGTTTGATTTAGAGTTCCAAATACATGTATCCATATAGGAGAAACAGAGTGAAACCTAAACATTAAAAAGTTTACTGCAAAGGAACGGTTTAACCTAGAAGAACGAAATTTGGTGAGCCAAGTGGGATTGGTGTACTGATCATTAAATGGAAGTCACATCAAGATTGTGTGAAAAAATGTTTGCTGAGATTTCAGGAAACTCGTATTTTATTGGAAGCTTGGCAACCCCCTTTCAATGAAAGTGATTCTCTTCAGTCTCTACTTGGGGCTACTTCCATAGGACACAAACCATAGCCATAGAACATGGAACTACATTATTGTGCCAAGTTTCAAAGAGATAGCACAAACCGTGTTTGATTTAGAGTTCCAACTACATGTATCCATATAGGAGAAAACAGAGTGGAACCTAAACATGAAAACGGTTACTGCAAAAGAACGGTTTAACCTAGAAGAACGAAATTTGGTGAGCCAAGTGGGAGTGGTGTACTGATCATTACCTGCAAGTATCATCAAGATTGGGTGAAAAATGTTTGCTGAGATTTCCGGAAACTCGTAGTTTTTTGGAAGCTTGGCAACCCTTTCAATGAAAGTGACTCTCGTCAATCTCTGCTTGGGGCTACTTCCAGAGGACACAAACCATAGCCATAGAACTTGGAGCTACATTATTGTGCCAAGTTTCAAAGAGCTAGCAGAAACCTCCTTTGATTTAGAGTTCCAACTACATGTATCCATATAGGAGAAAACAGAAAACGGTTACTGCAAAGGAACGGTTTAACCTAGAAGAACGAAATTTGGTGAGACAAGTGGGATTGTTGTACTGATCATTACCTGCAAGTATCATCACGATTTGGTGAAAAAATGTTTGCTGAGATTTCCGGAAACTCGTAGTTTTTTGGAAGCTTGGCAACCCCTTTCAATTAAAGTGATTCTCGTCAGTCTCTGCTTGGGGCTACTTCCATAGGACACAAACCATAACCATAGTACTTTGAACTACATTATTGTGCCAAGTTTCAAATAGCTAGCACAAACCGTGTTTGATTTAGAGTTCCAACTACATGTATCCATATAGGAGAAAACAGAGTGAAACCTAAACATGAAAACGGTTGCTGCAAAGGAACGGTTTAACCTAGAAGAACGAAATTTGGTGAGCCAAGTGGTATTGGTGTACTGATCATTACCTGCAAGTATCATCACTATTTGGTGAAAAAATATTTGCTGAGATTTCAGGAAACTCGTACTTTTTTGGAAGCCTGGCAACCCCTTTCAATGAAAGTGATTCTCGTCAGTCTCTGCTTGGGGCTACTTCAATAGGACACAAACCATAGCCATAGAACTTGGAACTACATTATTGTGCCAAGTTTCAAAGAGCTAGCACAAACCGTGTTTGATTTAGAGTTCCAACTACATGTATCCATATAGGAGAAAACAGAGTGAAACCTAAACATGGAAACGGTTACTGCAAAGGAACGGTTTAACCTAGAAGAACGAAATTTGGTGAGCCAAGTGGGATTGGTGTACTGATCATTACCTGCAAGTATCATCACGATTTGGTGAAAAAATGTTTGCTGAGATTTCCGGAAACTCGTAGTTTTTTGGAAGCTTGGCAACCCCTTTCAATGAAAGTGATTCTCGTCAGTCTCTGCTTGGGACTACTTCCATAGGACAAAAACCATAGCTATAGAACTTGGAACTACATTATTGTGCCAAGTTTCAAAGAGCTAGCACAAACTGTGTTTGATTTAGAGTTCCATTTACTTGTATCCATATAGGAGAAAACAGAGTGAAACCTAAACATGAAAACGGTTACTGCAAAGGAACGGTTTAACCTAGAAGAACGAAATTTGGTGAGCCAAGTGGTATTGGTGTACTGATCATTACCTGCAAGTATCATCACTATTTGGTGAAAAAATGTTTGCTGAGATTTCAGGAAACTCGTACTTTTTTGGAAGCCTGGCAACCCCTTTCAATGAAAGTGATTCTCGTCAGTCTCTGCTTGGGGCTACTTCAATAGGACACAAACCATAGCCATAGAACTTGGAACTACATTATTGTGCCAAGTTTCAAAGAGCTAGCACAAACCGTGTTTGATTTAGAGTTCCATTTACTTGTATCCATATAGGAGAAAACAGAGTGAAACCTAAACATGAAAACGGTTACTGCAAAGGAACGGTTTAACCTAGAAGAACGAAATTTGGTGAGCCAAGTGGGACTGCTGTACTGATCATTACCTGCAAGTATCATCAAGATTGGGGGAAAAATGTTTGTTGAGAATTCAGGAAACTCGTAGATTTTTGGAAGCTTGGCAACCCCTTTCAATGAAAGTCATTCTCGTCAGTCTCTGCTTGGGGCTACTTCCATAGGACACAAACCATAGCCATAGAACTTTGAACTACATTATTGTGCCAAGTTTCAAAGAGCTAGCAGAAACCGTGTTTGATTTAGAGTTCCAACTACATGTATCCATATAGGAGAAAACAGAGTGAAACCTAAACATGAAAACGGTTACTTCAAAGGAACGGTTTAACCTAGAAGAACGAAATTTGGTGAGCCAAGTGGGACTGGTGTACTGATCAACACCTGCAAGTATCATCACGATTTGGTGAAAAAAATGTTTGCTGAGATTTCCGGAAACTCGCAGTTTTTGGAAGCTTGGCAACCCCTTTCAATGAAAGTGATTCTCGTCAGTCTCTGCTTGGGGCTACTTCCATAGGACACAAACGATAGCCATAGAACTTGGAACTACATTATTGTGCCAAGTTTCAAAGAGCTAGCACAAACCTTGTTTGATTTAGAGTTCCAACTATATGTATCCATACAGGAGAAAACAGAGTGAAACCTAAACATGAAAACGGTTACTGCAAAGGAACGGTTTAACCTAGAAGAACGAAACTTGGTCAGCGAAGTGGGACTGGTGTACTGATCATTACCTGCAAGTATCATCAAGATTGGGTGAAAAAATGTTTGCTGAGATTTCAGGAAACTCGTAGTTTTTTGGAAGCTTGGTAACCCCTTTCAATGAAAGTGATTCTCGTCAGTCTCTGCTTGGGGCTACTTCCATAGGACACAAACCATAACCATAGTACTTGGAACTACATTATAGTGCCATGTTTCAAAGTGGAGCTAGCACAAACCGTGTTTGATTTAGAATTCCAACTACATGTATCCATATAGGAGAAAACAGAGTGAAACCTAAACATGAAAACGGTTACTGCAAAGGAACAGTTTAACCTAGAAGAACGAAATTTGGTGAGCCAAGTGGGAGTGGTGTACTGATCATTACCTGCAAGTATCATCAAGATTGGGTGAAAAAATGTTTGCTGAGATTTCAGGAAATTCGTAGTTTTTTGGTAGCTTGGCAACCCCTTTCAATGAAAGTGATTCTTGTCAGTCTCTGCTTGGGGCTACTTCCATAGGACACAAACCATAGCCATAGAACTAGGAACTACATTATTGTGCCAAGTTTCAAAGAGCTAGCACAAACCGTGTTTGATTTAGAGTTCCAACTACATGTATCCATATAGGAGAAAACAGAGTGAAACCTAAACATGCAAACGGTTACTGCAAAGGAACAGTTTAACGTAGAAGAACGAAATTTGGTGAGCCAAGTGGGATTGGTGTAATGATCATTAAATGGATGTATCATCAAGATTGAGTGAAAAAATGTTTGCTGAGATTTCCGGAAACTCGTAGTTTTTTGGAAGCTTGGCAACCCCTTTCAATGAAAGTGATTCTCGTCAGTCTCTGCTTGGGGCTACTTCCATAACACAAACCATAGCCATAGAACTTGGAACTACATTATTGTGCCAAGTTTCAAAGAGCTAGCACAAACCGTGTTTGATTTAGAGTTCCAACTACATGTATCCATAGAGGAGAAAACAGAGTGAAACCTAAACATGAAAACGGTTACTGCAAAGCAACGGTTTAACCTAGAAGAACGAAATTTGGTGAGCCAAGTGGGATTGGTGTACTGATCATTACCTGCAAGTATCATCATGATTTGGTGAAAAAATCTTTGCTGAGATTTCCGGAAACTCGTAGTTTTTTAGAAGCTTGGCAACCCCTTTCAATGAAAGTGATTCTCGTGAGTCTCTGATTGGGGCTACTTCCATAGGACACAAACCATAACCATTGAACTTGGAACTACATTATAGTGTCAAGTTTCAAAGAGCTAGCACAAACCGTGTTTGATTTAGAGTTCCAACTACATGTATCCATATAGGAAAAAACAGAGTGAAACCTAAACATGAAAACGGTTACTGCAAAGGAACGGTTTAACTTAGAAGAACGAAATTTGGTGAGCCAAGTGGGACTGGTGTACTGATCATTACCTGCAAGTATATCAAGATTGGGTGAAAAAATGTTTGCTGAGATTTCAGGAAACTCGTAGTTTTTTGGAAGCTTGGCAACCCCTTTCAATGAAAGTGATTCTCGTCAGTCTCTGCTTGGGGCTACTTCCATAGGACACAAACCATTGCCATAGAACTTGGAACTACATAATTGTGCCAAGTTTCAAAGAGCTAGCACAAACCGTGTTTGATTTAGAGTTCCAAATACATGTATCCATATAGGAGAAAACAGAGTGAAACCTAAACATGAAAACGGTTACTGCAAAGGAACGGTTTAACCTAGAAGAACGAAATTTGGTGAGCCAAGTGGGACTGCTGTACTGATCATTACCTGCAAGTATCATCAAGATTGGGTGAAAAAATGTTTGCTGAGATTTCATGAAACTCGTAGTTTTTTGGAAGCTTGGCAACCCCTTTCAATGAAATTGATTCTCGTCAGTCTCTGCTTGGGGCTACTTCCATAGGACCCAAACCATAGCCATAGAACTTCGAACTATATTATTTTGCCAAGTTCAAAGAGCTAGCTCAAACCGTGTTTGATTTAGAGTTCCAACTACATGTATCCATATAGGAGAAAACAGAGTGGAACCTAAACATGAAAACGGTTCCTGCAAAGGAACGGTTTTCCCTAGAAGAACGAAATTTGGTGAGCCAAATGGGATTGGTGAACTGATCATTAAGTGGAAGTATCATCAAGATTGGGTGAAAAAATGATTGCTGAGATTTCAGGAAACTCGTAGTTTTTTGGAAGCTTGGCAACCCCTTTCAATGAAAGTGATTCTCGTCAGTCTCTGCTTGGGGCTACTTCCATAGGACACAAACCATAGCCATAGAACTTGGAACTACATTATTGTGCCAAGTTTCAATTAGCTACCACAAACCGTGTTTGATTTAGAGTTCCAACTACATGTATCCATATGGGAGAAAACAGAGTGAAACCTAAACATGAAAACGGTTACTGCAAAGGAACGGTTTAACCTAGAAGAACGAAATTTGGTGAGCCTAGTGGGATTGGTGTACTGATCATTACCTGCAAGTATATCAAGATTGGGTGAAAAAATGTTTGCTGAGATTTCAGGAAACTCGTACTTTTTTGGAAGCCTGGCAACCCCTTTCAATGAAAGTGATTCTCGTCAGTCTCTGCTTGGGGCTACTTCCGTAGGACACAAACCATAGCCATAGAACTTGGAACTGTATTATTGTGCCAAGTTTCAAAGAGCTAGCACAAACCGTGTTTGATTTAGAGTTCCAAATACATGTATCCATATAGGAGAAAACAGAGTGAAACCTAAACATGGAAACGGTTACTGCAAAGGAACGGTTTAACCTAGAAGAACGAAATTTGGTGAGCATAGTGGGATTGGTGTACTTGTCATTAAATGGAAGTATCATCAAGATTGGGTGAAAAAATGTTTGCTGAGATTTCAGGAAACTCGTAGTTTTTTGGTAGCTTGGCTACCCCTTTGAATGAAAGTGATTCTCATCAGTCTCTGTTTGGGGCTACTTCCATAGGATACAAACCATAGCCATAGAACTTGGAACTACATTATTGTGCCAAGTTTCAAAGAGCTAGCACAAACCGTGTTTGATTTAGAGTTCCAACTACATGTATCCGTATAGGAGAAAACAGAGTGAAACCTAAACATGAAAACGGTTACTGCAAAGGAACGGTTTAACCTAGAAGAATGAAATTTGGTGAGCCAAGTGAGATTGGTGTACTGATCATTAAATGGATGTATCATAAAGACTGGGTGAAAAAATGTTTGCTGAGATTTCAGGAAACTAGTAGTTTTTTGGAAGTTTGGCAACCCCTTTAAATGAATGTGATTCTCGTCAGTCTCTGCTTGGGCATACTTCAATAGGACACAAACCATCGCGATAGAACTTGGAACTACATTATTGTGCCAAGTTGAAAAGAGCTAGCACAAACCGTGTTTGATTTAGAGTTCCAACTACATGTATCCATATAGGAGAAAACAGAGTGGAACCTAAACATGAAAACGGTTACTGCAAAGGAACGGTTTAACCTAGAAGAACGAAATTTGGTGAGCCAAGTGGGACTGGTGTACTGATCATTACCTGCAAGTACCATGAAGACTCGGTGAAAAAATGTTTGCTGAGATTTCAGGAAACTTGTAGTTTTTTGGAAGCTTGGCATCCCTTTCAATGAAAGTGATTCTCGTCAGTCTCTGCTTGGGGCTACTTAAATAGGACACAAACCATCGCGATAGAACTTGGAACTACATTATTGTGCCAAGTTGAAAAGAGCTAGCACAAACCGTGTTTGATTTAGAGTTAAAACAACATGTATCCATATAGGAGAAAACAGAGTGAAACCTAAACATGAAAATGGTTACTGCAAAGGAACGTTTTAACCTAGAAGAACGAAATTTGGTGAGCCAAGTGGGATTGGTGTACTGATCATTACCTGCAAGTATCATCACGATTTGGTGAAAAAATGTTTGCTGAGATTTCCGGAAACTCGTAGTTTTTTGGAAGCTTGGCAACCCCTTTCAATGAAATTGATTCTCGTCAGTCTCTGCTTGGGGCTACTTCCATAGGACACAAACCGTAGCAATAGAACTTCGAAGTATATTATTTTGCGAAGTTTCAAAGAGCTAGCTCAAACCGTGTTTGATTTAGAGTTCCAACTACATGTATCCATCTGGGAGAAAACAGAGTGGAACCTAAACATGAAAACGTTTCCTGCAAAGGAACGGTTCAACCTAGAAGAACGAAATTTGGTGAGCCAAGTGGGACTGCTGTACTGATCATTACCTGCAAGTATCATCAAGATTGGGTGAAAAAATGTTTGCTGAGATTTCCGGAAACTCGTAGTTTTTTGGAAGCTTGGCAACCCTTTCAATGAAAGTGATTCTCGTCAATCTCTGCTTGGGGCTACCTCCAGAGGACACAAACCATAGCCATAGAACTTGGAGGTACATTATTGTGCCAAGTTTCAAAGAGCTAGCACAAACCTTGTTTGATTTAGAGTTCCAACTACATGTATCCTTATAGGAGAAAACAGAGTGAAACCTAAACATGAAAAAGGTTACTGCAAAGGAACGGTTTAACCTAGAAGAATGAAAGTTGGTGAGCCAAGTGGGATTGGTGTACTTATCATTAAATGGATGTATCATCAAGACTGGGTGAAAAAATGTTTGCTGAGATTTCAGGAAACTCGTAGTTTTCTGGAAGCTTGGCAACCCCTTTCAATGAAATTGATTCTCGTCAGTCTCTGCTTGGGGCTACTTCCATAGGACACAAACCATAGCAATAGAACTTCGAAGTATATTATTTTGCGAAGTTTCAAAGAGCTAGCTGAAACCATGTTTGATTTTGAGTTCCAACTACATGTATCCATATGGGAGAAAACAGAGTGGAACCTAAACATGAAAACGGTTCCTGCAAAGGAACGGTTCAACCTAGAAGAACGAAATTTGGTGAGCCAAGTGGGACTGCTGTACTGATCATTACCTGCAAGTATCATCAAGATTGGGTGAAAAAATGTTTGCTGAGATTTCAGGAAACTCGTAGTTTTTTGGAAGCTTGGCAACCCCTTTCAATGAAATTGTTTCTCGTCAGTCTCTGCTTGGGGCTACTTCCATAGGACACAAACCATAGCCATAGAACTTCGAACTATATTATTTTGCCAAGTTTCAAAGAGCTAGCTCAAAGCGTGTTTGATTTAGAGTTCCAACTACATGTATCCATATAGGAGAAAACAGAGTGGAACCTAAACATGAAAACGGTTCCTGCAAAGGAACGGTTTAACCTAGAAGAACGAAATTTGGTGAGCCAAGTGGGACTGGTGTACTGATCATTACCTGCAAGTATCATCAAGATTGGGTGAAAAAATGTTTGCTGAGATTTCAGGAAACTCGTAGTTTTTTGGAAGCTTGGCAACCCTTTCAATGTAAGTGATTCTCGTCAGTCTCTGCTTGCGGCTACTTCAATAGGACACAAACGATAGCCATAGAACTTGGAACTACATTATTGTGCCAATTTTCAAAGAGCTAGCACAAACCGTGTTTGATTTAGAGTTCCAAATACATGTATCCATATAGGAGAAAACAGAGTGAAACCTAAACATTAAAAAGGTTACTGCAAAGGAACGGTTTAACCTAGAAGAACGAAATTTGGTGAGCCTAGTGGGATTGGTGTACTGATCATTAAATGGAAATCACATCAAGATTGTGTGAAAAAATGTTTGCTGAGATTTCAGGAAACTCGTATTTTATTGGAAGCTTGGCAACCCCTTTCAATGAAAGTGATTCTCTTCAGTCTCTACTTGGGGCTACTTCCATAGGACACAAACCATCGCGATAGAACTTGGAACTACATTATTGTGCCAAGTTGAAAAGAGCTAGCACAAACCGTGTTTGATTTAGAGTTCCAACTACATGTATCCATATAGGAGAAAACAGAGTGGAACCTAAACATGAAAACGGTTACTGCAAAGGAACGGTTTAATCTAGAAGAACGAAATTTGGTGAGCCAAGTGGGACTGGTGTACTGATCATTACCTGCAAGTATTATCAAGATTGGGTGAAAAAATGTTTGCTGAGATTTCCGGAAACTCATAGTTTTTTGGAAGCTTGGCAACCCTTTCAATGAAAGTGATTCTCGTCAATCTCTGCTTGGGGCTACTTCCAGAGGACACAAACCATAGCCATAGAACTTGGAGCTACATTATTGTGCCAAGTTTCAAAGAGCTAGCACAAACCTTGTTTGATTTAGAGTTCCAACTACATGTATCCATATAGGAGAAAACAGAGTGAAACCTAAACATGAAAACGGTTACTGCAAAGGAACGGTTTAACCTAGAAGAATGAAAGTTGGTGAGCCAAGTGGGATTGGTGTACTTATCATTAAATGGATGTATCATCAAGACTGGGTTAAAAAATGTTTGCTGAGATTTCAGGAAACTCGTAGTTTTCTGGAAGCTTGGCAACCCCTTTCAATGAAATTGATTCTCGTCAGTCTCTGCTTGGGGCTACTTCCATAGGACACAAACCATAGCAATAGAACTTCGAAGTATATTATTTTGCGAAGTTTCAAAGAGCTAGCTTAAACCGTGTTTGATTTAGAGTTCCAACTACATGTATCCATCTGGGAGAAAACAGAGTGGAACCTAAACATGAAAACGGTTCCTGCAAAGGAACGGTTCAACCTAGAAGAACGAAATTTGGTGAGCCAAGTGGGACTGCTGTACTGATCATTACCTGCAAGTATCATCAAGATTGGGTGAAAAAATGTTTGCTGAGATTTCAGGAAACTCGTAGTTTTTTGGAAGCTTGGCAACCCTTTCAATGTAAGTGATTCTCGTCAGTCTCTGCTTGCGGCTACTTCAATAGGACACAAACCATAGCCATAGAACTTGGAACTACATTATTGTGCCAATTTTCAAAGAGCTAGCACAAACCGTGTTTGATTTAGAGTTCCAAATACATGTATCCATATAGGAGAAAACAGAGTGAAACCTAAACATTAAAAAGGTTACTGCAAAGGAACGGTTTAACCTAGAAGAACGAAATTTGGTGAGCCTAGTGGGATTGGTGTACTGATCATTAAATGGAAGTCACATCAAGATTGTGTGAAAAAATGTTTGCTGAGATTTCAGGAAACTCGTATTTTATTGGAAGCTTGGCAACCCCTTTCAATGAAAGTGATTCTCTTCAGTCTCTACTTGGGGCTACTTCCATAGGACACAAACCATAGCCATAGAACATGGAACTACATTATTGTGCCAAGTTTCAAAGAGATAGCACAAACCGTGTTTGATTTAGAGTTCCAACTACATGTATCCATATAGGAGAAAACAGAGTGGAACCTAAACATGAAAACGGTTACTGCAAAAGAACGGTTTAACCTAGAAGAACGAAATTTGGTGAGCCAAGTGGGAGTGGTGTACTGATCATTACCTGCAAGTATCATCAAGATTGGGTGAAAAAATGTTTGCTGAGATTTCCGGAAACTCGTAGTTTTTTGGAAGCTTGGCAACCCTTTCAATGAAAGTGATTCTCGTCAATCTCTGCTTGGGGCTACTTCCAGAGGACACAAACCATAGCCATAGAACTTGGAGCTACATTATTGTGCCAAGTTTCAAAGAGCTAGCAGAAACCTCCTTTGATTTAGAGTTCCAACTACATGTATCCATATAGGAGAAAACAGAGTGAAACCTAAACATGAAAACGGTTCCTGCAAAGGAACGGTTTAACCTAGAAGAACGAAATTTGGTGAGCCAAGTGGGAGTGGTGTACTGATCATTACCTGCAAGTATCATCACGATTGGATGAAAAATTGTTTGCTGAGATTTCAGGAAACTCGTAGTTTTTTGGAAGCTTGGCAACCCCTTTCAATTAAAGTGATTCTCGTCAGTCTCTGCTTGGGTCTACTTCCATAGGACACAAACCATACCCATAGAACTTGGAACTACATTATTTTGCCAAGTTTCAAAGAGCTAGCACAAACCGTGTTTGATTTAGAGTTCCAACTACATGTATCCATATAGGAGAAAACAGAGTGAAACCTAAACATGAAAACGGTTACTGCAAAGGAATGGTTTAACCTAGAAGAACGATATTTGGTGAGCCAAGTGGGACTGGTGTACTGATCATTACCTGCAAGTATCATCAAGATTGGGTGAAAAAATGTTTGCTGAGATTTCAGGAAACTCGTAGTTTTTTGGAAGCTTGGCATCCCTTTCAATGAAAGTGATTCTCGTCAGTCTCTGCTTGGGGCTACTTCAATAGGACACAAACCATCGCGATAGAACTTGGAACTACATTATTGTGCCAAGTTTCAAAGAGCTAGCAAAAACCGTGATTGATTTAGAGTTCCAAATACATGTATCCATATAGGAGAAAACAGTGAAACCTAAACATGAAAACGGTTACTGCAAAGGAACGGTTTAACCTAGAAGAACGAAATTTGGTGAGACAAGTGGGATTGTTGTACTGATCATTACCTGCAAGTATCATCACGATTTGGTGAAAAAATGTTTGCTGAGATTTCCGGAAACTCGTAGTTTTTTGGAAGCTTGGCAACCCCTTTCAATTAAAGTGATTCTCGTCAGTCTCTGCTTGGGGCTACTTCCATAGGACACAAACCATAACCATAGTACTTTGAACTACATTATTGTGCCAAGTTTCAAATAGCTAGCACAAACCGTGTTTGATTTAGAGTTCCAACTACATGTATCCATATAGGAGAAAACAGAGTGAAACCTAAACATGAAAACGGTTGCTGCAAAGGAACGGTTTAACCTAGAAGAACGAAATTTGGTGAGCCAAGTGGTATTGGTGTACTGATCATTACCTGCAAGTATCATCACTATTTGGTGAAAAAATATTTGCTGAGATTTCAGGAAACTCGTACTTTTTTGGAAGCCTGGCAACCCCTTTCAATGAAAGTGATTCTCGTCAGTCTCTGCTTGGGGCTACTTCAATAGGACACAAACCATAGCCATAGAACTTGGAACTACATTATTGTGCCAAGTTTCAAAGAGCTAGCACAAACCGTGTTTGATTTAGAGTTCCAACTACATGTATCCATATAGGAGAAAACAGAGTGAAACCTAAACATGGAAACGGTTACTGCAAAGGAACGGTTTAACCTAGAAGAACGAAATTTGGTGAGCCAAGTGGGATTGGTGTACTGATCATTACCTGCAAGTATCATCACGATTTGGTGAAAAAATGTTTGCTGAGATTTCCGGAAACTCGTAGTTTTTTGGAAGCTTGGCAACCCCTTTCAATGAAAGTGATTCTCGTCAGTCTCTGCTTGGGACTACTTCCATAGGACAAAAACCATAGCTATAGAACTTGGAACTACATTATTGTGCCAAGTTTCAAAGAGCTAGCACAAACTGTGTTTGATTTAGAGTTCCATTTACTTGTATCCATATAGGAGAAAACAGAGTGAAACCTAAACATGAAAACGGTTACTGCAAAGGAACGGTTTAACCTAGAAGAACGAAATTTGGTGAGCCAAGTGGTATTGGTGTACTGATCATTACCTGCAAGTATCATCACTATTTGGTGAAAAAATGTTTGCTGAGATTTCAGGAAACTCGTACTTTTTTGGAAGCCTGGCAACCCCTTTCAATGAAAGTGATTCTCGTCAGTCTCTGCTTGGGGCTACTTCAATAGGACACAAACCATAGCCATAGAACTTGGAACTACATTATTGTGCCAAGTTTCAAAGAGCTAGCACAAACCGTGTTTGATTTAGAGTTCCATTTACTTGTATCCATATAGGAGAAAACAGAGTGAAACCTAAACATGAAAACGGTTACTGCAAAGGAACGGTTTAACCTAGAAGAACGAAATTTGGTGAGCCAAGTGGGACTGCTGTACTGATCATTACCTGCAAGTATCATCAAGATTGGGGGAAAAATGTTTGTTGAGAATTCAGGAAACTCGTAGATTTTTGGAAGCTTGGCAACCCCTTTCAATGAAAGTCATTCTCGTCAGTCTCTGCTTGGGGCTACTTCCATAGGACACAAACCATAGCCATAGAACTTTGAACTACATTATTGTGCCAAGTTTCAAAGAGCTAGCAGAAACCGTGTTTGATTTAGAGTTCCAACTACATGTATCCATATAGGAGAAAACAGAGTGAAACCTAAACATGAAAACGGTTACTTCAAAGGAACGGTTTAACCTAGAAGAACGAAATTTGGTGAGCCAAGTGGGACTGGTGTACTGATAAACACCTGCAAGTATCATCACGATTTGGTGAAAAAAAATGTTTGCTGAGATTTCCGGAAACTCGCAGTTTTTTGGAAGCTTGGCAACCCCTTTCAATGAAAGTGATTCTCGTCAGTCTCTGCTTGGGGCTACTTCCATAGGACACAAACGATAGCCATAGAACTTGGAACTACATTATTGTGCCAAGTTTCAAAGAGCTAGCACAAACCTTGTTTGATTTAGAGTTCCAACTATATGTATCCATACAGGAGAAAACAGAGTGAAACCTAAACATGAAAACGGTTACTGCAAAGGAACGGTTTAACCTAGAAGAACGAAACTTGGTCAGCGAAGTGGGACTGGTGTACTGATCATTACCTGCAAGTATCATCAAGATTGGGTGAAAAAATGTTTGCTGAGATTTCAGGAAACTCGTAGTTTTTTGGAAGCTTGGTAACCCCTTTCAATGAAAGTGATTCTCGTCAGTCTCTGCTTGGGGCTACTTCCATAGGACACAAACCATAACCATAGTACTTGGAACTACATTATAGTGCCATGTTTCAAAGTGGAGCTAGCACAAACCGTGTTTGATTTAGAATTCCAACTACATGTATCCATATAGGAGAAAACAGAGTGAAACCTAAACATGAAAACGGTTACTGCAAAGGAACAGTTTAACCTAGAAGAACGAAATTTGGTGAGCCAAGTGGGATTGGTGTAATGATCATTAAATGGATGTATCATCAAGATTGAGTGAAAAAATGTTTGCTGAGATTTCCGGAAACTCGTAGTTTTTTGGAAGCTTGGCAACCCCTTTCAATGAAAGTGATTGTCGTCAGTCTCTGCTTGGGGCTACTTCAATAGGACACAAACCATAGCGATAGAACTTGGAACTACATTATTGTGCCAAGTTTCAAAGAGCTAGCAGAAACCGTGTTTGATTTAGAGTTCCAACTACATGTATCCATATGGGAGAAAACAGAGTGGAACCTAAACATGAAAACGGTTCCTGCAAAGGAACGGTTTAACCTAGAAGAACGAAATTTGGTGAGCCAAGTGGGACTGCTGTCCTGATCATTACCTGCAAGTATCATCAAGATTGGGTGAAAAAATGTTTGCTGAGATTTGAGGAAACTCGTAGTTTTTTGGAAGCTTGGCAACCCTTTTAATGTAAGTGATTCTCGTCAGTCTCTGCTTGCGGCTACTTCAATAGGACACAAACGATAGCCATAGAACTTGGAACTACATTATTGTGCCAATTTTCAAAGAGCTAGCACAAACCGTGTTTGATTTAGAGTTCCAAATACATGTATCCATATAGGAGAAAACAGAGTGAAACCTAAACATTAAAAAGGTTACTGCAAAGGAACGGTTTAACCTAGAAGAACGAAATTTGGTGAGCCTAGTGGGATTGGTGTACTGATCATTAAATGGAAGTCACATCAAGATTGTGTGAAAAAATGTTTGCTGAGATTTCAGGAAACTCGTATTTTATTGGAAGCTTGGCAACCCCTTTCAATGAAAGTGATTAACTTCAGTCTCTACTTGGGGCTACTTCCATAGGACACAAACCATAGCCATAGAACATGGAACTACATTATTGTGCCAAGTTTCAAAGAGATAGCACAAACCGTGTTTGATTAAGAGTTCCAAATACATGTATCCATATAGGAGAAAACAGAGTGGAACCTAAACATGAAAACGGTTACGGCAAAAGAACGGTTTAACCTAGAATAACGAAATTTGGTGAGCCAAGTGGGAGTGGTGTACTGATCATTACCTGCAAGTATCATCAAGATTGGGTGAAAAAATGTTTGCTGAGATTTCCGGAAACTCGTAGTTTTTTGGAAGCTTGGCAACCCTTTCAATGAAAGTGATTCTCGTCAATCTCTGCTTGGGGCTACTTCCAGAGGACACAAACCATAGCCATAGAACTTGGAGCTACATTATTGTGCCAAGTTTCAAAGAGCTAGCAGAAACCTTGTTTGATTTAGAGTTCCAACTACATGTATCCATATAGGAGAAAACAGAGTGAAACCTAAACATGAAAACGGTTCCTGCAAAGGAACGGTTTAACCTAGAAGAACGAAATTTGGTGAGCCAAGTGGGATTGGTGTACTGATCATTACCTGCAAGTATCATCACGATTGGATGAAAAATTGTTTGCTGAGATTTCCAGAAACTCGTAGTTTTTTGGAAGCTTGGCAACCCCTTTCAATAAAGTGATTCTCGTCAGTCTCTGCTTGGGTCTACTTCCATAGGACACAAACCATAGCCATAGAACTTGGAACTACATTATTGTGCCAAGTTTCAAAGAGCTAGCACAAACCGTGTTTGATTTAGAGTTCCAACTACATGTATCCATATAGGAGAAAACAGAGTGAAACCTAAACATGAAAACGGTTACTGCAAAGGAATGGTTTAACTTAGAAGAACGATATTTGGTGAGCCAAGTGGGACTGGTGTACTGATCATTACCTGCAAGTATCATCAAGATTGGGTGAAAAAATGTTTGCTGAGATTTCAGGAAACTCGTAGTTTTTTGGAAGCTTGGCATCCCTTTCAATGAAAGTGATTCTCGTCAGTCTCTGCTTGGGGCTACTTCAATAGGACACAAACCATCGCGATAGAACTTGGAACTAGATTATTGTGTCAAGTTTCAAAGAGCTAGCAAAAACCGTGTTTGATTTAGAGTTCCAAATACATGTATCCATATAGGAGAAAACGGTGAAACCTAAACATGAAAACGGCTACAGCAAAGGAACGGTTTAACGTAGAAGAACGAAATTTGGTGAACCAAGTGGGACTGCTGGACTGATCATTACCTGCAAGTATCATCAAGATTGGGTGAAAAAATGTTTGCTGAGAATTCAGGAAACTCGTAGTTTTTTGGAAGCTTGGTAACCCCTTTCAATGAAAGTGATTATTGTCAGTCTCTGCTTGGGGCTACTTCCATAGGACAAAAACCATAGCCATAGAACTTGGAACTACATTATTGTGCCAAGTTTCAAAGGGCTAGCACAAACCGTGTTTGATTTAGAGTTCCAACTACATGAATCCATATAGGAGAAAACAGAGTGAAACCTAAACATGAAAACGGTTACTGCAAAGGAACGGTTTAACCTAGAAGAACGAAATTTGGTGAGCCAAGTGGGATTAGTATACTGATCATTACCTGCAAGTATCATCATGATTGGATGAAAAATTGTTTGCTGTGATTTCCGGAAACTCGTTGTTTTTTGGAAGCTTGGCAACCCCTTTCAATGAAAGTGATTCTCGTCAGTCTCTGCTTGGGGCTACTTCCATAGGACACAAGCCATAAACATAGAACTTGGAACTACATGATTGTGCCAAGTTTCAAGAGCTAGCACAAACCGTGTTTGATTTAGAGTTCCAACTACATGTATCCATATAGGAGAAACAGAGTGAAACCTAAACATGAAAACGGTTGCTGCAAAGGAACGGTTTAACCTAGAAGAACGAAATTTGGTGAGCCAAGTGGTATTGGTGTACTGATCATTACCTGCAAGTATCATCACTATTTGGTGAAAAAATGTTTGCTGAGATTTCAGGAAACTCGTACTTTTTGGAAGCCTGGCAACCCCTTTCAATGAAAGTGATTCTCGTCAGTCTCTGCTTGGGGCTACTTCCAGAGGACACAAACCATAGCCATAGAACTTGGAGCTACATTATTGTGCCAAGTTTCAAAGAGCTAGCAGAAACCTTGTTTGATTTAGAGTTCCAACTACATGTATCCATATAGGAGAAAACAGAGTGAAACCTAAACATGAAAACGGTTCCTGCAAAGGAACGGTATAACCTAGAAGAACGAAATTTGGTGAGCCAAGTGGGATTGGTGTAATGATCATTAAATGGATGTATCATCAAGATTGAGTGAAAAAATGTTTGCTGAGATTTCCGGAAACTCGTAGTTTTTTGGAAGCTTGGCAACCCCTTTCAATGAAAGTGATTGTCGTCAGTCTCTGCTTGGGGCTACTTCAATAGGACACAAACCATAGCGATAGAACTTGGAACTACATTATTGTGCCAAGTTCAAAGAGCTAGCAGAAACCGTGTTTGATTTAGAGTTCCAACTACATGTATCCATATGGGAGAAAACAGAGTGGAAACCTAAACATGAAAACGGTTCCTGCAAAGGAACGGTTTTACCTAGAAGAACGAAATTTGGTGAGCCAAGTGGGACTGCTGTCCTGATCATTACCTGCAAGTATCATCAAGATTGGGTGAAAAAATGTTTGCTGAGATTTCAGGAAACTCGTAGTTTTTTGGAAGCTTGGCAACCCTTTTAATGTAAGTGATTCTCGTCAGTCTCTGCTTGCGGCTACTTCAATAGGACACAAACGATAGCCATAGAACTTGGAACTACATTATTGTGCCAATTTTCAAAGAGCTAGCACAAACCGTGTTTGATTTAGAGTTCCAAAATACATGTATCCATATAGGAGAAAACAGAGTGAAACCTAAACATTAAAAAGGTTACTGCAAAGGAACGGGTTTAACCTAGAAGAACGAAATTTGGTGAGCCTAGTGGGATTGGTGTACTGATCATTAAATGGAAGTCACATCAAGATTGTGTGAAAAAATGTTTGCTGAGATTTCAGGAAACTCGTATTTTATTGGAAGCTTGGCAACCCTTTCAATGAAAGTGATTAACTTCAGTCTCTACTTGGGGCTACTTCCATAGGACACAAACCATAGCCATAGAACATGGAACTACATTATTGTGCCAAGTTTCAAAGAGATAGCACAAACCGTGTTTGATTAAGAGTTCCAAATACATGTATCCATATAGGAGAAAACAGAGTGGAACCTAAACATGAAAACGGTTACGGCAAAAGAACGGTTTAACCTAGAATAACGAAATTTGGTGAGCCAAGTGGGAGTGGTGTACTGATCATTACCTGCAAGTATCATCAAGATTGGGTGAAAAAAATGTTTGCTGAGATTTCCGGAAACTCGTAGTTTTTTGGAAGCTTGGCAACCCTTTCAATGAAAGTGATTCTCGTCAATCTCTGCTTGGGGCTACTTCCAGAGGACACAACCCATAGCCATAGAACTTGGAGCTACATTATTGTGCCAAGTTTCAAAGAGCTAGCAGAACCTTGTTTGATTTAGAGTTCCAACTACATGTATCCATATAGGAGAAAACAGAGTGAAACCTAAACATGAAAACGGTTCCTGCAAAGGAACGGTTTAACCTAGAAGAACGAAATTTGGTTGAGCCAAGTGGGATTGGTGTACTGATCATTACCTGCAAGTATCATCACGATTGGATGAAAAATTGTTTGCTGAGATTTCCAGAAACTCGTAGTTTTTTGGAAGCTTGGCAACCCCTTTCAATTAAAGTGATTCTCGTCAGTCTCTGCTTGGGTCTACTTCCATAGGACACAAACCATAGCCATAGAACTTGGAACTACATTATTGTGCCAAGTTTCAAAGAGCTAGCACAAACCGTGTTTGATTTAGAGTTCCAACTACATGTATCCATATAGGAGAAAACAGAGTGAAACCTAAACATGAAAACGGTTACTGCAAAGGAATGGTTTAACTTAGAAGAACGATATTTGGTGAGCCAAGTGGGACTGGTGTACTGATCGTTACCTGCAAGTATCATCAAGATTGGGTGAAAAATGTTTGCTGAGATTTCAGGAAACTCGTAGTTTTTTGGAAGCTTGGCATCCCTTTCAATGAAAGTGATTCTCGTCAGTCTCTGCTTGGGGCTACTTCAATAGGACACAAACCATCGCGATAGAACTTGGAACTAGATTATTGTGTCAAGTTTCAAAGAGCTAGCAAAAACCGTGTTTGATTTAGAGTTCCAAATACATGTATCCATATAGGAGAAAACGGTGAAACCTAAACATGAAAACGGCTACAGCAAAGGAACGGTTAACGTAGAAGAACGAAATTTGGTGAACCAAGTGGGACTGCTGGACTGATCATTACCTGCAAGTATCATCAAGATTGGGTGAAAAAATGTTTGCTGAGAATTCAGGAAACTCGTAGTTTTTTGGAAGCTTGGGTAACCCCTTTCAATGAAAGTGATTATTGTCAGTCTCTGCTTGGGGCTACTTCCATAGGACAAAAACCATAGCCATAGAACTTGGAACTACATTATTGTGCCAAGTTTCAAAGGGCTAGCACAAACCGTGTTTGATTTAGAGTTCCAACTACATGAATCCATATAGGAGAAAACAGAGTGAAACCTAAACATGAAAACGGTTACTGCAAAGGAACGGTTAACCTAGAAGAACGAAATTGGTGAGCCAAGTGGGATTAGTATACTGATCATTACCTGCAAGTATCATCATGATTGGATGAAAAATTGTTTGCTGTGATTTCCGGAAACTCGTTGTTTTTTGGAAGCTTGGCAACCCCTTTCAATGAAAGTGATTCTCGTCAGTCTCTGCTTGGGGCTACTTCCATAGGACACAAGCCATAGCCATAGAACTTGGAACTACATGATTGTGCCAAGTTTCAAGAGCTAGCACAAACCGTGTTTGATTTAGAGTTCCAACTACATGTATCCATATAGGAGAAAACAGAGTGAAACCTAAACATGAAAACGGTTGCTGCAAAGGAACGGTTTAACCTAGAAGAACGAAATTTGGTGAGCCAAGTGGTATTGGTGTACTGATCATTACCTGCAAGTATCATCACTATTTGGTGAAAAAATGTTTGCTGAGATTTCAGGAAACTCGTACTTTTTTGGAAGCCTGGCAACCCCTTTCAATGAAAGTGATTCTCGTCAGTCTCTGCTTGGGGCTACTTCCAGAGGACACAAACCATAGCCATAGAACTTGGAGCTACATTATTGTGCCAAGTTTCAAAGAGCTAGCAGAAACCTTGTTTGATTTAGAGTTCCAACTACATGTATCCATATAGGAGAAAACAGAGTGAAACCTAAACATGAAAACGGTTCCTGCAAAGGAACGGTATAACCTAGAAGAACGAAATTTGGTGAGCCAAGTGGGATTGGTGTACTGATCATTACCTGCAAGTATCATCACGATTGGATGAAAAATTGTTTGCTGAGATTTCCAGAAACTCGTAGTTTTTTGGAAGCTTGGCAACCCCTTTCAATTAAAGTGATTCTCGTCAGTCTCTGCTTGGGTCTACTTCCATAGGACACAAACCATAGCCATAGAACTTGGAACTACATTATTGTGCCAAGTTTCAAAGAGCTAGCACAAACCGTGTTTGATTTAGAGTTCCAACTACATGTATCCATGTAGGAGAAAACAGAGTGAAACCTAAACATGAAAACGGTTACTGCAAAGGAATGGTTTAACTTAGAAGAACGATATTTGGTGAGCCAAGTGGGACTGGTGTACTGATCATTACCTGCAAGTATCATCAAGATTGGGTGAAAAAATGTTTGCTGAGATTTCAGGAAACTCGTAGTTTTTTTGGAAGCTTGGCATCCCTTTCAATGAAAGTGATTCTCGTCAGTCTCTGCTTGGGGCTACTTCAATAGGACACAAACCATCGCGATAGAACTTGGAACTAGATTATTGTGCCAAGTTTCAAAGAGCTAGCAAAAACCGTGTTTGATTTAGAGTTCCAAATACATGTATCCATATAGGAGAAAACAGTGAAACCTAAACATGAAAACGGTTACTGCAAAGGAACGGTTTAACCTAGAAGAACGAAATTTGGTGAGCCAAGTGGGATTGTTGTACTGATCATTACCTGCAAGTATCATCACGATTTGGTGAAAAAATGTTTGCTGAGATTCCGGAAACTCGCAGTTTTTTGGAAGCTTGGCAACCCCTTTCAATGAAAGTGATTCTCGTCAGTCTCTGCTTGGGGCTACTTCCATAGTACACAAACCATAGCCATAGAACTTGGAACTACATTATTGTGCCAAGTTTCAAAGAGCTAGCACAAACCGTGTTTGATTTAGAGTTCCAACTACATGTATCCATATAGGAGAAAACAGAGTGAAACCTAAACATGAAAACGGTTCCTGCAAAGGAACGGTGTAACCTAGAAGAACGAAATTTGGTGAGCCAAGTGGGATTGGGTTACTGATCATTACCTGCAAGTATCATCACGATTTGTTGAAAAAATGTTTGCTGACATTTCCGGAAACTCGTAGTTTTTAGAAGCTTGGCACCCTTTCAATGAAAGTGATTCTCGTCAGTCTCTGCTTGGGGCTACTTCCATAGGACACAAACCATAGCCATAGAACTTTGAACAACATTATTGTGCCAAGTTTCAAAGAGCTAGCACAAAACCGTGTTTGATTTAGAGTTCCAAATACATGTATCCATATAGGAGAAAACAGACTGGAACCTAAATATGAAAACGGTTACTGAAAAGGAACGGTTTAACCTAGAAGAACGAAATTTGGTGAGCCAAGTGGGATTGGTGTACTGATCATTAAATGGATGTATCATCAAGATTGGGTGAAAAAATATTTGCTGAGATTTCAGGAAACTAGTAGTTTTTTGGAAGTTTGGCAACCCATTTCAATGAAAGTGATTCTCGTCAGTCTCTGCTTGGGGCTACTTCAATAGGACACAAACCATCGCGATAGAACTTGGAACTACATTATTGTGCCAAGTTTCAAGAGCTAGCACAAACCGTGTTTGATTTAGAGTTCGAACTATATGTATCCATATAGGAGAAACAGAGTGAAACCTAAACATGAAACGGTTACTGCAAAGGAACGGTTCAACCTAGAAGAACGAAATTTGGTGAGCCAAGTGGGATTGGTGTACTGATCCTTACCTGCAAGTATCATCAAGATTGGGTGAAAAAATGTTTGCTGAGATATCCGGAAACTCGTAGTTTTTTGGAAGCTTGGCAACCCCTTTCAATGAAAGTGATTCTCGTCAGTCTCTGCTTGGGGCTACTTCCAGAGGACACAAACCATAGCCATAGAACTTAGAACTACATTATTGTGCCAAGTTACAAAGAGCTAGCACAAACCGTGTTTGATTTAGAGTTCTAAATACATGTATCCATATAGGAGAAAACAGAGTGAAACCTAAACATGAAAACGGATACTGCAAAGGAATGTTTAACCTAGAAGAACGAAATTTGGTGAACCAAGTGGGACTGCTCTACTGATCATTACCTGCAAGTATCATCAAGATTGGGTGAAAAAATGTTTTTGGAGAATTCAGGAAACTCGTAGATTTTTGGAAGCTTGGCAACCCCTTTCAATGAAAGTGATTCTTGTCAGTCTCTGCTTGGGGCTACTTCCATAGGACACAAAACCATAGCCATAGAACTTGGAACTACATTATTGTGCCATGTTTCAAAGAGCTAGCACAAACCGTGTTTGATTTAGAGTTCCAACTACATGAATCATATAGGAAAAACAGAGTGAAACCTAAACATGAAAACGGTTACTGCAAAGGAACGGTTTAACCTAGAAGAACGAAATTTGGTGAGCCAAGTTGGATTGGTGTACTGATCATTACCGGCAAGTATCATCAGGATTGGATGAAAAATTGTTTGCTGAGATTTCCGGAAACTTCGTAGTTTTTTGGAATCTTGGCAACCCCTTTCAATGAAAGTGATTCTCGTCAGTCTCTGCTTGGGGCTGCTTCCATAGGACACAAACCATAGCCATTGAACTTGGAACTACATGATTGTGCCAAGTTTCAAGAGTTAGCACAAACCGTGTTTGATTTAGAGTTCCAAATACATGTATCCATATAGGAGAAAACAGAGTGAAACCTAAACATGAAAACGGATACTGCAAAGGAACGGTTTAACCTAGAAGAACGAAATTTGGTGAGCCAAGTGGGATTGGTGTAATGATCATTAAATGGAATGTATCATCAAGATTGAGTGAAAAAATGTTTGCTGAGATTTCCGGAAACTCGTAGTTTTTCGGAAGTTTGGCAACCCCTTTCAATGAAAGTGATTCTCGTCAGTCTCTGCTTGGGGCTACTTCAATAGGACACAAACCATCGCGATAGAACTTGGAACTACATTATTGTGCCAAGTTTCAAAGAGCTAGCACAAACCGTGTTTGATTTAGAGTTCCAACTACATGTATCCATATAGGAGAAAACAGAGTGAAACTTAAACATGAAAACGGTTACTGCAAAGGAACGGTTTAACCTAGAAGAACGAAATTTGGTGAGCCAAGTGGGATTGGTATACTGATCATTACCTGCAAGTATCATCACGATTGGATGAAAAATTGTTTGCTGAGATTTTCCGGAAACTCGTAGTTTTTTGGAAGCTTGAAGCTTGGCAACCCCTTTCAATTAAAGTGATTCTCGTCAGTCTCTGCTTGCGGCTACTTCCATAGGACACAAACCATAGCCATAGAACTTGGAACTACATTATTGTGCAAAGTTTCAAAGAGCTAGCACAAACCGTGGTTTGATTTAGAGTTCTAAATACATGTATCCATATAGGAGAAAACAGAGTGAAACTAAACATGAAAACGGCTACAGCAAAGGAACGGTTTAACGTAGAAGAACGAAATTTGGTGAACCAAGTGGGACTGCTGGACTGATCATTACCTGCAAGTATCATCAAGATTGGGTGAAAAAATGTTTGCTGAGAATTCAGGAAACTCGTAGTTTTTTGGAAGCTTGGTAACCCCTTTCAATGAAAGTGATTATTGTCAGTCTCTGCTTGGGGCTACTTCCATAGGACAAAAACCATAGCCATAGAACTTGGAACTACATTATTGTGCCAAGTTTCAAAAGGGCTAGCCCAAACCGTGTTTGATTTAGAGTTCCAACTACATGAATCCATATAGGAGAAAACAGAGTGAAACCTAAACATGAAAACGGTTACTGCAAAGGAACGGTTTAACCTAGAAGAACGAAATTTGGTGAGCCAAGTGGGAATTGGTGTACTGATCATTACCTGCAAGTATCATCACGATTGGATGAAAAATTGTTTGCTGTGATTTCCGGAAACTCGTTGTTTTTTGGAAGCTTGGCAACCCCTTTCAATGAAAGTGATTCTCGTCAGTCTCTGCTTGGGGCTACTTCCATAGGACACAAGCCATAGCCATAGAACTTGGAACTACATGATTGTGCCAAGTTTCAAGAGCTAGCACAAACCGTGTTTGATTTAGAGTTCCAACTACATGTATCCATATAGGAGAAAACAGAGTGAAACCTAAACATGAAAACGGTTGCTGCAAAGGAAAGGTTTAACCTAGAAGAACGAAATTTGGTGAGCCAAGTGGTATTGGTGTACTGATCATTACCTGCAAGTATCATCACTATTTGGTGAAAAAATGTTTGCTGAGATTTCAGGAAACTCGTACTTTTTTGGAAGCCTGGCAACCCCTTTCAATGAAAGTGATTCTCGTCAGTCTCTGCTTGGGGCTACTTCAATAGGACACAAACCATAGCCATAGAACTTGGAACTACATTATTGTGCCAAGTTTCAAAGAGCTAGCACAAACCATGTTTGATTTAGAGTTCCAACTACATGTATCCATATAGGAGAAAACAGAGTGAAACCTAAACATGGAAACGGTTACTGCAAAGGAACGGTTTAACCTAGAAGAACGAAATTTGGTGAGCCAAGTGGGATTGGTGTACTGATCATTACCTGCAAGTATCATCACGATTTGGTGAAAAATTGTTTGCTGAGATTTCCGGAAACTCGTAGTTTTTTGGAAGCTTGGCAACCCTTTCAATGAAAGTGATTCTCGTCAGTCTCTGCTTGGGTCTACTTCCATAGGACACAAACCATAGCCATTGAACTTGGAACTACATTATTGTGCCAAGTTTCAAAGAGCTAGCACAAACCCTGTTTGATTTAGAGTTCCATTTACTTGTATCCATATAGGAGAAAACAGAGTGAAACCTAAACATGAAACGGTTACTGCAAAGGAACGGTTTAACCTAGAAGAACGAAATTTGGTGAGCCAAGTGGGACTGCTGTACTGATCATTACCTGCAAGTATCATCAAGATTGGGGGAAAAATGTTTGTTGAGAATTCAGGAAACTCGTAGATTTTTGGAAGCTTGGCAACCCCTTTCAATGAAAGTGATTCTCGTCAGTCTCTGCTTGGGGCTACTTCCATAGGACACAAGCCATAGCCATAGAACTTGGAACTACATGATTGTGCCAAGTTTCAAGAGCTAGCACAAACCGTGTTTGATTTAGAGTTCCAACTACATGTATCCATATAGGAGAAAACAGAGTGAAACCTAAACATGAAAACGGTTGCTGCAAAGGAACGGTTTAACCTAGAAGAACGAAATTTGGTGAGCCAAGTGGTATTGGTGTACTGATCATTACCTGCAAGTATCATCACTATTTGGTGAAAAAATGTTTGCTGAGATTTCAGGAAACTCGTACTTTTTGGAAGCCTGGCAACCCCTTTCAATGAAAGTGATTCTCGTCAGTCTCTGCTTGGGGCTACTTCCAGAGGACACAAACCATAGCCATAGAACTTGGAGCTACATTATTGTGCCAAGTTTCAAAGAGCTAGCAGAAACCTTGTTTGATTTAGAGTTCCAACTACATGTATCCATATAGGAGAAAACAGAGTGAAACCTAAACATGAAAACGGTTCCTGCAAAGGAACGGTATAACCTAGAAGAACGAAATTTGGTGAGCCAAGTGGGATTGGTGTACTGATCATTACCTGCAAGTATCATCACGATTGGATGAAAAATTGTTTGCTGAGATTTCCAGAAACTCGTAGTTTTTTGGAAGCTTGGCAACCCCTTTCAATTAAAGTGATTCTCGTCAGTCTCTGCTTGGGTCTACTTCCATAGGACACAAACCATAGCCATAGAACTTGGAACTACATTATTGTGCCAAGTTTCAAAGAGCTAGCACAAACCGTGTTTGATTTAGAGTTCCAACTACATGTATCCATGTAGGAGAAAACAGAGTGAAACCTAAACATGAAAACGGTTACTGCAAAGGAATGGTTTAACTTAGAAGAACGATATTTGGTGAGCCAAGTGGGACTGGTGTACTGATCATTACCTGCAAGTATCATCAAGATTGGGTGAAAAATGTTTGCTGAGATTTCAGGAAACTCGTAGTTTTTTGGAAGCTTGGCATCCCTTTCAATGAAAGTGATTCTCGTCAGTCTCTGCTTGGGGCTACTTCCATAGGACACAAACCATAGCCATAGACTTGGAACTACATTATTGTGCCAAGTTTCAAAGAGCTAGCAGAAACCGTGTTTGATTTAGAGTTCCAACTACATGTATCCATATAGGAGAAAACAGAGTGAAACCTAAACATGAAAACGGTTACTTCAAAGGAACGGTTTAACCTAGAAGAACGAAATTTGGTGAGCCAAGTGGGACTGGTGTACTGATCATTACCTGCAAGTATCATCAAGATTGGTTGAAAAAATGTTTCCTGAGATTATAGGAAACTCGTATTTTTTTGGAAGCTTGGCATCCCTTTCAATGAAAGTGATTCTCGTCAGTCTCTGCTTGGGGCTACTTCAATAGGACACAAACCATCGCGATAGAACTTGGAACTACATTATTGTATCAAGTTGAAAAGAGCGAGCACAAACCGTGTTGATTTAGAGTTCAACTACATGTATCCATATAGGAGAAAACAGAGTGAAATCCAAACATGAAAACGGTTGCTGCAAAGGAACGGTTTAACCTAGAAGAACGAAATTTGGTGAGCCAAGTGGGATTGGTGTACTGATCAATTACCTGCAAGTATCATCACGATTTGGTGAAAAAAATGTTTGCTGAGATTTCCGGAAACTCGCAGTTTTTTGGAAGCTTGGCAACCCCTTTCAATGAAAGTGATTCTCGTCAGTCTCTGCTTGGGGCTACTTCCATAGGACACAAACGATAGCCATAGAACTTGGAACTACATTATTGTGCCAAGTTTCAAAGAGCTAGCACAAACCTTGTTTGATTTAGAGTTCCAACTATATGTATCCATACAGGAGAAAACAGAGTGAAACCTAAACATGAAAACGGTTACTGCAAAGGAACGGTTTAATCTAGAAGAACGAAACTTGGTCAGCGAAGTGGGACTGGTGTACTGATCATTACCTGCAAGTATCATCAAGATTGGGTGAAAAAATGTTTGCTGAGATTTCAGGAAACTCGTAGTTTTTTGGAAGCTTGGTAACCCGTTTCAATGAAAGTGATTCTCGTCAGTCTCTGCTTGGGGCTACTTCCATAGGACACAAACCATAACCATAGTACTTGCAAATACATTATAGTGCCATGTTTCAAAGAGCTAGCACAAACCGTGTTTGATTTAGAATTCCAACTACATGTATCCATATAGGAGAAAACAGAGTGAAACCTAAACATGAAAACGGTTACTGCAAAGAAACAGTTTAACCTAGAAGAACGAAATTTGGTGAGCCAAGTGGGAGTGGTGTACTGATCATTACCTGCAAGTATCATCAAGATTGGGTGAAAAAATGTTTGCTGAGATTTCAGGAAATTCGTAGTTTTTTGGTAGCTTGGCAACCCCTTTCATGAAAGTGATTCTTGTCAGTCTCTGCTTGGGGCTACTTCCATAGGACACAAACCATAGCCATAGAACTAGGAACTACATTATTGTGCCAAGTTTAAAAGAGCTAGCACAAACCGTGTTTGATTTAGAATTCCAACTACATGTATCCATATAGGAGAAAACAGAGTGAAACCTAAACATGAAAACGGTTACTGCAAAGGAACAGTTTAACGTAGAAGAACGAAATTTGGTGAGCCAAGTGGGATTGGTGTAATGATCATTAAATGGATGTATCATCAAGATTGAGTGAAAAAATGTTTGCTGAGATTTCCGGAAACTCGTACTTTTTTGGAAGCCTGGCAACCCCTTTCAATGAAAGTGATTCTCGTCAGTCTCTACTTGGGGCTACTTCAATAGGACACAAACCATAGCGATAGAACTTGGAACTACATTATTGTGCCAAGTTTCAAAGAGCTAGCACAAACCGTGTTTGATTTAGAGTTCCAACTACATGTATCCATATAGGAGAAAACAGAGTGAAACCTAAACATGAAAACTGTTACTGCAAAGGAACGGTTTAACCTAGAAGAACGAAATTTGGAGAGCCAAGTGGGATTGGTGTACTGATCATTAAATGGATGTATCATCAAGATTGGGTGAAAAAAATGTTTGCTGAGATTTCAGGAAACTAGTAGTTTTTTGGAAGTTTGGCAACCCCTTTCAATGAAAGTGATTCTCGTCAGTCTCTGCTTGAGGCTACTTCTATAGGACACAAACCATCGCGATAGAACTTGGAACTACATTATTGTGCCAAGATTCAAAGAGCTAGCACAAACCGTGTTTGATTTAGAGTTCCAAATACGTGTATCCATATAGGAGAAAACAGAGTGAAACCTAAACATGAAAACGGTTAATGCAAAGGAACGGTTTAACCTAGAAGAACGAAATTTGGTCAGCCAAGTGGGACTGGTGAATTGATCCTTACCTGCAAGTATCATCAAGATTGGGAGAAAAAATGTTTGCTGAGATTTCAGGAAACTCGTTAGTTTTTTGGAAGCTTGGCAACCCGTTTCAATGAAAGTGATTCTCATCAGTCTCTTCTTGGGGCTTCTTCCTTTGGACACAAACCATAGCCATAGAACTTGGAACTACATTATTGTGCCAAGTTTCAAAGAGCTAGCACAAACTGTGTTTGATTTAGAGTTCCAACTGCATGTATCCATATAGGAGAAATCAGAGTGAAACCTAAACATGAAAACGTTTACTGCAAAGCAACGGTTTCACCGAGAAGAACGAAATTTGGTGAGCATAGTGGGATTGGTGTACTGATCATTAAATGGAAGTATCATCAATATGGGGTGAAAAAATGTTTGCTGAGATTTCAGAAAACTCATAGTTTTATGGAAGTTTGGCAACCCCTTTCAATGAAAGTGATTCTCGTCACTCTCTGCTTGGGGCTACTTCAATAGGACACAAACCATAGCCATAGAAGTTGGAACTACATTATTGTGCCAAGTTTCAAAGAGCTAGCACAAACCGTGTTTGATTTAGAGTTCCAACTACATGTATCCATATAGGAGAAAACAGAGTGAAACCTAAACATGAAAACGGTTACTGCAAAGGAACGGTTAACCTAGAAGAACGAAATTTGGTGAGCCAAGTGGGATTGGTGTACTGATCAGTACCTGCAAGTATCATCAAGATTGGGTGAAAAAATGTTTGCTGAGATTTCAGGAAATTCGTATTTTTTTGGTAGCTTGGCAACCCCTTTCAATGAAAGTGATTCTTGTCAGTCTCTGCTTGGGGCTACTTCCATAGGACACAAACCATAGCCATAGAACCAAGAAACTACATTATAGTGCCATGTTTCAAAGCGCTAGCACAAAACGTGTTTGATTTAGAGTTCGAACTCCATGTATCCATATAGGAGAAAACAGAGTGAAACCTAAACATGAAAACGGTTACTGCAAAGGAACGGTTTAACCTAGAAGAACAAAATTTGGTGAGCCAAGTGGGATTGGTGTAATGATCACTAAATGGATGTATCATCAAGATTGAGTGAAAAAATGTTTGCTGAGATTTCCGGAAACTCGTAGTTTTTTGGAAACTTGGCAACCCCTTTCAATGAAAGTGATTCTCGTCAGTCTCTGCTTGGGGCTACTTCAATAGGACACAAACCATCGCGATAGAACTTGGAACTACATTATTGTGCCAAGTTTCAAAGAGCTAGCACAAACCGTGTTTGATTTAGAGTTCCAACTACATGTATCCATATAGGAGAAAACAGAGTGAAACCTAAACATGAAAACGGTTACTGCAAAGGAACGGTTTAACCTAGAAGAACGAAATTTGGTGAGCCAAGTGGGACTGGTGTACTGATCATTACCTGCAAGTATCATCAAGATTGGGTGAAAAATTGTTTGCTGAGATTTCCGGAAACTCGTAGTTTTTTGGAAGCTTGGCAACCCCTTTCAATGAAATTGATTCTCGTCAGTCTCTGCTTGGGCTACTTCCATAGGACACACACCATAGCCATAGAACTTGGAACTACATTATTGTGCCAAGTTTCAAAGAGCTAGCACAAACCGTGTTTGATTTAGAGTTCCAACTACATGTATCCATATAGGAGAAAACAGAGTGAAACTAAACATGAAAACGGTTACTGCAAAGGAACTGTTTAACCTAGAAGAACGAATTTGGTGAGCCAAGTGGGACTGGTGTACTGATCATTACCTGCAAGTATCATCAAGATTGGGTGAAAAAATGTTTGCTGAGATTTCAGGAAACTCGTAGTTTTTTGGAAGCTTGGCAACCCCTTTCAATGAAAGTGATTCTCGTCAGTCTCTGCTTGGGGCTACTTCAGTAGGACACAAACCATCGCGATAGAACTTGGAACTACATTATTGTGCCAAGTTTCAAATAGCTAGCACAAACCTTGTTTGATTTAGAGTTCCAAATACATGTATCCATATAGGAGAAAACAGTGAAACCTAAACATGAAAACGGTTACTGCAAAGGAACGGTTTAACCTAGAAGAACAAAATTTTGTGAGCCAAGTGGGATTGGTGTACTGATCATTACCTGCAAGTATCATCACGATTTGGTGAAAAAATGTTTGCTGAGATTTCCGGAAACTCGCAGTTTTTTGGAAGCTTGGCAACCCCTTTCAATGAAAGTGATTCTCGTCAGTCTCTGCTTGGGGCTACTTCCATAGGACACAAACGATAGCCATAGAACTTGGAACTACATTATTGTGCCAAGTTTCAAAGAGCTAGTACAAACCTTGTTTGATTTAGAGTTCCAACTATATGTATCCATATAGGAGAAAACAGAGTGAAACCTAAACATGAAAACGGTTACTGCAAAGGAACGGTTTAACCTAGAAGAACGAAACTTGGTCAGCGAAGTGGGACTGGTGTACTGATCATTACCTGCAAGTATCATCAAGATTGGGTGAAAAAATGTTTAGTGAGATTTCAGGAAACTCGTAGTTTTTTGGAAGCTTGGCAACCCCTTTCAATGAAAGTGATTCTCGTCAGTCTCTGCTTGGGCTACTTCCAGAGGACACAAACCATAGCCATAGAACTTAGAACTACATTATTGTGCCAAGTTTCAAAGAGCTAGCACAAACCGTGTTTGATTTAGAGTTCCAACTACATGTATCCATATAGGAGAAAACAGAGTGAAACCTAAACATGAAAACGATTACTGCAAAGGAACGGTTTAACCTAGAAGAACGAAATTTGGTCAGCCAAGTGGGACTGGTGAATTGATCCTTACCTGCAAGTATCATCAAGATTGGGTGAAAAAATGTTTGCTGAGATTTCAGGAAACTCGTTAGTTTTTTGGAATCTTGGCATCCCTTTCAATGAAAGTGATTCTCGTCAGTCTCTGCTTGGGGCTACTTCAGTAGGACACAAAACATCGCGATAGAACTTGGAACTACATTATTGTGCCAAGTTTCAAAGAGCTAGCACAAACCGTGTTTGATTTAGAGTTCCAACTACATGTATCCATATAGGAGAAAACAGAGTGAAACCTAAACATGAAAACGGTTACTGCAAAGGAACGGTTTAACCTAGAAGAACGAAATTTGGTGAGCCAAGTGGGGACTGGTGTACTGATCATTACCTGCAAGTATCATCAAGATTGGGTGAAAAATTGTTTGCTGAGATTTCCGGAAACTCGTCGTTTTTTGGAAGCTTGGCAACCCCTTTCAATGAAATTGATTCTCGTCAGTCTCTGCTTGGGGCTACTTCCATAGGACACAAACCATAGCCATAGAAGTTGGAACTACATTATTGTGCCAAGTTTCAAAGAGCTAGCACAAACCGTGTTTGATTTAGAGTTCCAACTACATGTATCCATATAGGAGAAAACAGAGTGAAACCTAAACATGAAAACGGTTACTGCAAAGGAACTGTTTAACCTAGAAGAACGAAATTTGGTGAGCCAAGTGGGACTGGTGTACTGATCATTACCTTCAAGTATCATCAAGATTGGGTGAAAAAATGTTTGCTGAGATTTCAGGAAACTCGTAGTTTTTTGGAAGCTTGGTAACCCCTTTCAATGAAAGTGATTCTCGTCAGTCTCTGCTTGGGGCTACTTCCATAGGACACAAACCATAACCATAGTACTTGGAACTACATTATAGTGCCAAGTTTCAACGAGCTAGCACAAACCTTGTTTGATTTAGAGTTCCAACTACATGTATCCATATAGGAGAAAACAGAGTGAAACCTAAACATGAAAACGGTTCCTGCAAAGGAACGGTTTAACCTAGAAGAACGAAATTTGGTGAGCCAAGTGGGATTGGTGTACTGATCATTAAATGGCTGTATCATCAAGATTGGGTGAAAAAATGTTTGCTGAGATTTCAGGAAACTCGTAGTTTTTTGAAAGCTTGGCAACCCCTTTCAATGAAAGTGATTCTCGTCAGTCTCTGCTTGGGGCTACTTCCAGAGGACACAAACCATAGCCATAGAACTTAGAACTACATTATTGTGCCAAGTTTCAAAGAGCTAGCACAAACCGTGTTTGATTTAGAGTTCCAACTACATGTATCCATATAGGAGAAAACAGAGTGAAACCTAAACATGAAAACGATTACTGCAAAGGAACGGTTTAACCTAGAAGAACGAAATTTGGTCAGCCAAGTGGGACTGGTGAATTGATCCTTACCTGCAAGTATCATCAAGATTGGGTGAAAAATGTTTGCTGAGATTTCCGGAAACTCGTAGTTTTTTGGAAGCTTGGAAACCCTTTCAATGAAAGTGATTCTCGTCAGTCTCGACTTGGGGATACTTCCATAGGACACAAACCATAGCGATACAACTTGGAACTACATCATTGTGCCAAGTTTCAAACAGCTTGCACAAACCGTGTTTGATTTAGAGTTCCAACTGCATGTATCCATATAGGAGAAATCAGAGTGAAACCTAAACATGAAAACGTTTACTGCAAAGCAACGGTTTAACCGAGAAGAACGAAATTTGGGGATCATAGTGGGATTGGTGTACTGATCATTAAATGGAAGTATCATCAATATGGGGTGAAAAAATGTTTGCTGACATTTCCGGAAACTCGTAGTTTTTTGGAAGCTTGGCAACCCCTTTCAATGAAAGTGATTCTCGTCAGTCTCTGCTTGGGGCTACTTCCAGAGGACACAAACCATAGCCATAGAACTCAGAAATACATTATTGTGCCAAGTTTCAAAGAGCTAGCACAAACCGTGTTTGATTTAGAGTTCCAACTGCATGTATCCATATAGGAGAAATCAGAGTGAAACCTAAACATGAAAACGTTTACTGCAAAGCAACGGTTTAACCGAGAAGAACGAAATTTGGTGATCATAGTGGGATTGGTGTACTGATCATTAAATGGAAGTATCATCAATATGGGGTGAAAAAATGTTTGCTGAGATTTCCGGAAACTCGTAGTTTTTTGGAAGCTTGGCAACCCCTTTCAATGAAAGTGATTCTCGTCAGTCTCTGCTTGGGGCTACTTCCAGAGGACACAAACCATAGCCATAGAACTCAGAACTACATTATTGTGCCAAGTTTCAAAGAGCTAGCACAAACCGTGTTTGATTTAGAGTTCCAACTGCATGTATCCATATAGGAGAAATCAGAGTGAAACTAAACATGAAAACGTTTACTGCAAAGCAACGGTTTAACCGAGAAGAACGAAATTTGGTGAGCATAGTGGGATTGGTGTACTGATCATTAAATGGAAGTATCATCAATATGGGGTGAAAAAATGTTTGCTGAGATTTCCGGAAACTCATAGTTTTTGGAAGCTTGGCAACCCCTTTCAATGAAAGTGATTCTCGTCAGTCTCTGCTTGGGGATACTTCCATAGGACACAAACCATAGTGATACAACTTGGAACTACATCATTGTGCCAAGTTTCAAAGAGCTAGCACAAACCGTGTTTGATTTAGAGTTCCAACTACATGTATCCATATAGGAGAAAACAGAGTGAAACCTAAACATGAAAACGGTTACTGCAAAGCAACGGTTTAACCTAGAAGAACGAAATTTGGTGAGCCAAGTGGGATTGGTGTACTGATCATTACCTGCAAGTATCATCAAGATTGGGTGAAAAAATGTTTGCTGAGATTTCAGGAAACTCGTAGTTTTTGGAAGCTTGGCAACCCTTTGAATGAAAGTGATTCTCGTCAGTCTCTGCTTGGGGATACTTCCATAGGACACAAACCATAGCGATACAACTTGGAACTACATCATTGTGCCAAGTTTCAAAGAGCTAGCACAAACCGTGTTTGATTTAGAGTTCCAACTACATGTATCCATATAGGAGAAAACAGAGTGAAACCTAAAGATGAAAACGTTTACTGCAAAGCAACGGTTTAAACGAGAAGAACGAAATCTGGTGAGCATAGTGGGATTGGTGTACTGATCATTAAATGGAAGTATCATCAATATGGGGTGAAAAAATGTTTGCTGAGATTTCCGGAAACTCGTAGTTGGAAGCTTGGCAACCCTTTCAATGAAAGTGATTCTCGTCAGTCTCTGCTTGGGGCTACTTCCATAGGACACAAACCATCGCGATAGAACTTGGAACTACGTTATTGTGCCAAGTTGAAAAGAGCTAGCACAACCGTGTTTGATTTAGAGTTCCAACTACATGTATCCATATAGGAGAAAACAGAGTGAAACCTAAACATGAAAACGGTTGCTGCAAAGGAACGGTTTAACCTAGAAGAACGAATTTGGTGAGCCAAGTGGGATTGGTGGACTCAGCATTACATGGAAGTATCATCACGATTTGGTGAAAAAATGTTTGCTGAGATTTCCGGAAACTCGTAGTTTTTGGAACCTTGCAACCCCTTTCAATGAAAGTGATTCTCGTCAGTCTCTGCTTGGGGCTACTTCCATAGGACACAAACCATAGCCATAGAACTTGGAACTACATTATTGTGCCAAGTTTCAAAGAGCTAGCACAAACCGTGTTTGATTTAGAGTTCCAACTACATGTATCCATATAGGAGAAAACAGAGTGAAACCTAAACATGAAAACGGTTACTGCAAAGGAACGGTTTAACCTAGAAGAACGAAATTTGTTCAGCCAAGTGGGAATGGTGAATTGATCCTTACCTGCAAGTATCATCAATATTGGGAGAAAAAATGTTTGCTGAGATTTCAGGAAACTCGTAGTTTTTTGGAAGCTTGGCAACCCGTTTCAATGAAAGTGATTCTCATCAGTCTCTGCTTGGGGCTACTTCCTTTGGACACAAACCATATCCATAGAACTTGGAAATACATTATTGTGCCAATTTTCAAAGAGCTAGCACTAACCGTGTTTGATTTAGAGTTCCAACTGCATGTATCCATATAGGAGAAATCAGAGTGAAACCTAAACATGAAAACTGTTACCGCAACGGAATGGTTTAACCTAGAAGAACGAATTTGGTGAGCCAAGTGGATTGGTGTACTGATCATTAGCTGCAGTTCTGCAGATCATAAAGATTGGGTGAAAAAATGTTTGCTGAGATTTCCGGAAACTAGTAGGTTTTTTGGAAGTTTGGCAACCCCTTTCAATGAAAGTGATTCTCGTCAGTCTCTGCTTGGGGCTACTTCTATAGGACAAAAACCATCGCGATAGAACTTGGAACTACATTATTGTGCCAAGTTTCAAAGAGCTAGCACAAACCGTGTTTGATTTAGAGTTCCAACTACATGTATCCATATAGGAGAAAACAGAGTGAACCTAAACATGAAAACGGTTCCTGCAAAGGAACGGTTTTTCCTAGAAGAACGAAATTTGGTGAGCCAAATGGGATTGGTGAACTGATCATTAAGTGGAAGTATCATCAAGATTGGGTGAAAAAATGATTGCTGAGATTTCAGGAAACTCGTAGTTTTTTGGAAGCTTGGCAACCCCTTTCAATGAAAGTGATTCTCGTCAGTCTCTGCTTGGGGCTACTTCCATGGGACACAAACCATAGCCATAGAACTTGGAACTACATTATTGTGCCAAGTTTCAATTAGCTAGCACAAACCGTGTTGATTTAGAAGTTCCAACTACATGTATCCATATGGGAGAAAACAGAGTGAAACCTAAACATGAAAACGGTTACTGCAAAGGAACGGTTTAACCTAGAAGAACGAAATTTGGGTGAGCCTAGTGGGATTGGTGTACTGATCATTACCTGCAAGTATATCAAGATTGGGTGAAAAAATGTTTGCTGAGATTTCAGGAAACTCGTACTTTTTTGGAAGCCTGGCAACCCCTTTCAATGAAAGTGATTCTCGTCAGTCTCTGCTTGGGCTTACTTCCGTAGGACACAAACCATAGCCATAGAACTTGGAACTGTATTATTGTGCCAAGTTTCAAAGAGCTAGCACAAACCGTGTTTGATTTAGAGTTCCAAATACATGTATCCATAGAGGAGAAAACAGAGTGAAACCTAAACATGGAACGGTTACTGCAAAGGAACGGTTTAACCGAGAAGAACGAAATTTGGTGAGCCAAGTGGGATTGGTGTACTGATCATTAAATGGAAGTATCATCAAGATTGGGTGAAAAAATGTTTGCTGAGATTTCAGGAAACTCGTAGTTTTTTTGGTAGCTTGGCAACCCCTTTGAATGAAAGTGATTCTCATCAGTCTCTGTTTGGGGCTACTTCCATAGGACACAAACCATAGCCGTAGAACGTGGAACTACATTATTGTGCCAAGTTTCAAAGAGCTAGCACAAACCGTGTTTGATTTAGAGTTCCAACTACATGTATCTACATAGGAGAAAACAGAGTGAAACCTAAACATGAAAACGGTTACTGCAAAGGAACGGTTTAACCTAGAAGAACGAAATTTGGTCAGAAAACTGGGACTGGTGAATTGATCCTTACCTGCAAGTATCATCAAGATTGGGAGAAAAAATGTTTGCTGAGATTTCAGGAAACTCGTAGTTTTTTGGAAGCTTGGCAACCCGTTTCAATGAAAGTGATTCTCATCAGTCTCTGCTTGGGGCGACTTCCTTTGGACACAAACCATAGCCATAGAACTTGGAACTACATTATTGTGCCAAGTTTCAAAGAGCTAGCACAAACCGTGTTTGATTTAGAGTTCCAACTACATGTATCCATATAGGAGAAATCAGAGTGAAACATAACATGAAAACGGTTACTGCAAAGGAACGGTTTAACCTAGAAGAACGAAATTTGGTGAGCCTAGTGGGATTGGTGTACTGATCATTAAATGGAAGTATCATCAAGATTGGGTGAAAAATGTTTGGTGAGAATTCAGGAAATTCGTAGTTTTTTTGGAAGCTTGGCAACCCCTTTCAATGAATGTGATTCTCGTCAGTCTCTGCTTGGGGCTACTTCCATAGGACACAAACCATAGCCATAGAATTTGGAACTACATTATTGTGCCAAGTTTCAATTAGCTAGCACAAACCGTGTTTGATTTAGAGTTCCAACTACATGTATCCATATAGGAGAAAACAGAGTGAAACCTAAACATGAAAACGGTTACTGCAAAGGAACGGTTTAACCTAGAAGAACGAAATTTGGTGAGCCTAGTGGGATTGGTGTACTGATCATTAAATGGAAGTATCATCAAGATTGGGTGAAAAAATGTTTGCTGAGATTTCAGGAAACTCGTAGTTTTTTGGAAGCTTGGCAACCCTTTCAATGAAAGTGATTCTCGTCAGTCTCTGCTTGGGCTACTTCCATAGGACACAAACCAGAGCCATAGAACTTGGAACTACATTATTGTGCCCAAGTTGAAAAGAGCTTAGCACAAACAGTGTTTGATTTAGAGTTCCAACTACATGTATCCATATAGGAGAAAACAGAGTGAAACCTAAACATGAAAACGGTTACTGCAAAGGAACGGTTTAACCTAGAAGAACGAAATTTGGTGAGCAAGTGGGATTGGTGTACTGATCATTACCTGCAAGTATCATCACGATTTGGTGAAAAAATGTTTGCTGAGATTTCAGGAAACTCGTAGTTTTTTGGAAGCTTGGCAACCCCTTTCAATGAAAGTCATTTCTCGTCAGTCTCTGCTTGGGGCTACTTCCATAGGACACAAACCATAACCATAGAACTTGGAACTACATTATTGTGCCAAGTTTCAAAGAGCTAGCACAAACCGTGTTTGATTTAGAGTTCCAAATACATGTATCCATATAGGAGAAAACAGAGTGAAACTTAAACATGAAAACGGTTACTGCAAAGGAACGGTTTAACCTAGAAGAACGAAATTTGGTGAGCGGTAGTGGGATTGGTGTACTGATCATTAAATGGAAGTATCATCAAGATTGGGGTGAAAAAATGTTTGCTGAGATTTCAGGAAACTCGTAGTTTTTTGGACGCTTGGCAACCCCTTTCAATGAAGTGATTCTCGTCAGTCTCTGCTTGGGGCTACTTCCATAGGACACAAACCATAACCATTGAACTTGGAACTACATTATAGTGTCAAGTTTTCAAAGAGCTAGCACAAACCGTGTTTGATTTAGAGTTCCAAACTACATGTATCCATATAGAAAAACAGAGTGAAACCTAAACATGAAAACGGTTACTGCAAAGGAACGGTTTAACTTAGAAGAACGAAATTTGGTGAGCCAAGTGGGACTGGTGTACTGATCATTACCTGCAAGTATATCAAGATTGGGTGAAAAAATGTTTGCTGAGATTTCAGGAAACTCGTAGTTTTTGGAAGCTTGGCAACCCCTTTAAATGAAAGTGATTCTCGTCAGTCTCTGCTTGGGGCTACTTCTATAGGACAAAAAACCATCGCGATAGAACTTGGACATACATTATTGTGCCAAGTTTCAAAGAGCTAGCACCAACCGTGTTTGATTTAGAGTTCCAACTACATGTATCCATATAGGAGAAAACAGAGTGGAACCTAAACATGAAAACGGTTCCTGCAAAGGAACGGTTTTCCTAGAAGAACGAAATTTGGTGAGCCAAATGGGATTGGTGAACTGATCATTAAGTGGAAGTATCATCAAGATTGGGTGAAAAAATGATTGCTGAGATTTCAGGAAACTCGTAGTTTTTTGGAAGCTTGGCAACCCCTTTCAATGAAATTGATTCTCGTCAGTCTCTGCTTGGGGCTACTTCATGGGACACAAACCATAGCCATAGAACTTGGAACTACATTACTGTGCCAAGTTTCAATTAGCTAGCACAAACCGTGTTTGATTTAGAGTTTCCAACTACATGTATCCATATGGGAGAAAACAGAGTGAAACCTAAACATGAAAACGGTTACTGCAAAGGAACGGTTTAACCTAGAAGAACGAAATTTGGTGAGCCTAGTGGGATTGGTGTACTGATCATTACCTGCAAGTATATCAAGATTGGGTGAAAAAATGTTTGCTGAGATTTCAGGAAACTCGTACTTTTTTGAAGCCTGCCAACCCCTTTCAATGAAAGTGATTCTCGTCAGTCTCTGCTTGGGCTTACTTCCGTAGGACACAAACCATAGCCATAGAACTTGGAACTGTATTATTGTGCCAAGTTTCAAAGAGCTAGCACAAACCGTGTTTGATTTAGAGTTCCAAATACATGTATCCATAGAGGAGAAAACAGAGTGAAACCTAAACATGGAAACGGTTACGCAAAGGAACGGTTTAACCGAGAAGAACGAAATTTGGTGAGCCAAGTGGGATTGGTGTACTGATCATTAAATGGAAGTATCATCAAGATTGGGTGAAAAAATGTTTGCTGAGATTTCAGGAAACTCGTAGTTTTTTGGTAGCTTGGCAACCCCTTGGAATGAAAGTGATTCTCATCAGTCTCTGTTTGGGGCTACTTCCATAGGACACAAACCATAGCCGTAGAACGTGGAACTACATTATTGTGCCAAGTTTCAAGAGCTAGCACAAACCGTGTTTGATTTAGAGTTCCAACTACATGTATCCACATAGGAGAAAACAGAGTGAAACCTAAACATGAAAACGGTTACTGCAAAGGAACGGTTTAACCTAGAAGAACGAAATTTGGTCAGAAAACTGGGACTGGTGAATTGATCCTTACCTGCAAGTATCATCAAGATTGGGAGAAAAAATGTTTGCTGAGATTTCAGGAAACTCGTAGTTTTTTTGGAAGCTTGGCAACCCGTTCAATGAAAGTGATTCTCATCAGTCTCTGCTTGGGGCTACTTCCTTTGGACACAAACCATAGCCATAGAACTTGGAACTACATTATTGTGCCAAGTTTCAAAGAGCTAGCACAAACCGTGTTTGATTTAGAGTTCCAACTACATGTATCCATATAGGAGAAATCAGAGTGAAAACATAAACATGAAAACGGTTACTGCAAAGGAACGGTTTAACCTAGAAGAACGAAATTTGGTGAGCCTAGTGGGATTGGTGTACTGATCATTAAATGGAAGTATCATCAAGATTGGGTGAAAAAATGTTTGGTGAGAATTCAGGAAATTCGTAGTTTTTTGGAAGCTTGGCAACCCTTTCAATGAATGTGATCCTGTCAGTCTCAGCCTTGCTTCCATAGGACACAAACCATAGCCATAGAATTTGGAACTACATTATTGTGCCAAGTTTCAATTAGCTAGCACAAACCGTGTTTGATTTAGAGTTCCAACTACATGTATCCATATAGGAGAAAACAGAGTGAAACCTAAACATGAAAACGGTTACTGCAAAGGAACGGTTTAACCTAGAAGAACGAAATTTGGTGAGCCTAGTGGGATTGGTGTACTGATCATTAAATGGAAGTATCATCAAGATTGGGTGAAAAAATGTTTGCTGAGATTTCAGGAAACTCGTAGTTTTTTGGAAGCTTGGCAACCCTTTCAATGAAAGTGATTCTCGTCAGTCTCTGCTTGGGCTACTTCCATAGGACAAAAACCAGAGCCATAGAACTTGGAACTACATTATTGTGCCAAGTTGAAAAGAGCTAGCACAAACCGTGTTTGATTTAGAGTTCCAACTACATGTATCCATATAGGAGAAAACAGAGTGAAACCTAAACATGAAAACGGTTACTGCAAAGGAACGGTTTAACCTAGAAGAACGAAATTTGGTGAGCCAAGTGGGATTGGTGTACTGATCATTACCTGCAAGTATCATCACGATTTGGTGAAAAAATGTTTGCTGAGATTTCAGGAAACTCGTAGTTTTTTGGAAGCTTGGCAACCCCTTTCAATGAAAGTCATTCTCGTCAGTCTCTGCTTGGGGCTACTTCCATAGGACACAAACCATAACCATAGAACTTGGAACTACATTATAGTGCCAAGTTTCAAAGAGTTAGCACAAACCGTGTTTGATTTAGAGTTCCAACTACATGTATCCATATAGGAGAAAACAGAGTGAAACCTAAACATGAAAACGGTTACTGCAAAGGAACGGTTTAACCTAGAAGAACGAAATTTGGTGAGCCAAGTGGGATTGGTGTACTGATCATTACCTGCAAGTATCATCAAAATTGGGTGAAAAAATGTTTGCTGAGATTTCAGGAAACTCGTAGTTTTTTGGAAGCTTGGCAACCCTTTCAATGAAAGTGATTCTCGTCAGTCTCTGCTTGGGGCTACTTCCATAGGACACAAACCATCGCGATAGAACTTGGAACTACATTATTGTGCCAAGTTTCAAAGAGCTAGCACAAACCGTGTTTGATTTAGAGTTCCAAATACATGTATCCATATAGGAGAAAACAGAGTGAAACTTAAACATGAAAACGGTTACTGCAAAGGAACGGTTTAACCTAGAAGAACGAAATTTGGTGAGCGTAGTGGGATTGGTGTACTGATCATTAAATGGAAGTATCATCAAGATTGGGTGAAAAAATGTTTGCTGAGATTTCAGGAAACTCGTAGTTTTTTGGACGCTTGGCAACCCCTTTCAATGAAAGTGATTCTCGTCAGTCTCTGCTTGGGGCTACTTCCATAGGACACAAACCATAACCATTGAACTTGGAACTACATTATAGTGTCAAGTTTCAAAGAGCTAGCACAAACCGTGTTTGATTTAGAGTTCCAACTACATGTATCCATATAGGAAAAAACAGAGTGAAACCTAAACATGAAAACGGTTACTGCAAAGGAACGGTTTAACTTAGAAGAACGAAATTTGGTGAGCCAAGTGGGACTGGTGTACTGATCATTACCTGCAAGTATATCAAGATTGGGTGAAAAAATGTTTGCTGAGATTTCAGGAAACTCGTAGTTTTTTGGAAGCTTGGCAACCCCTTTAAATGAAAGTGATTCTCGTCAGTCTCTGCTTGGGGCTACTTCCATAGGACACAAACCATTGCCATAGAACTTGGAACTACATAATTGTGCCAAGTTTCAAAGAGCTAGCACAAACCGTGTTTGATTTAGAGTTCCAAATACATGTATCCATATAGGAGAAAACAGAGTGAAACCTAAACATGAAAACGGTTACTGCAAAGGAACGGTTTAACCTAGAAGAACGAAATTTGGTGAGCCAAGTGGGACTGCTGGACTGATCATTACCTGCAAGTATCATCAAGATTGGGTGAAAAAATGTTTGCTGAGATTTCATGAAACTCGTAGTTTTTTGGAAGCTTGGCAACCCCTTTCAATGAAATTGATTCTCGTCAGTCTCTGCTTGGGGCTACTTCCATAGGACCCAAACCATAGCCATAGAACTTCGAACTATATTATTTTGCCAAGTTTCAAAGAGCTAGCTCAAACCGTGTTTGATTTAGAGTTCCAACTACATGTATCCATATAGGAGAAAACAGAGTGGAATCTAAACATGAAAACGGTTCCTGCCAAGGAACGGTTTTCCCTAGAAGAACGAAATTTGGTGAGCCAAAAGGGATTGGTGAACTGATCATTAAGTGGAAGTATCATCAAGATTGGGTGAAAAAATGATTGCTGAGATTTCAGGAAACTCGTAGTTTTTTGGAAGCTTGGCAACCCCTTTCAATGAAAGTGATTCTCGTCAGTCTCTGCTTGGGGCTACTTCCATAGGACACAAACGATAGCCATAGAACTTGGAACTACATTATTGTGCCAAGTTTCAATTAGCTACCACCAACCGTGTTTGATTTAGAGTTCCAACTACATGTATCCATATGGGAGAAAACAGAGTGAAACCTAAACATGAAAACGGTTACTGCAAAGGAACGGTTTAACCTAGAAGAACGAAATTTGGTGAGCCTAGTGGGATTGGTGTACTGATCATTACCTGCAAGTATATCAAGATTGGGTGAAAAAATGTTTGCTGAGATTTCAGGAAACTCGTACTTTTTTGGAAGCCTGGCAACCCCTTTCAATGAAAGTGATTCTCGTCAGTCTCTGCTTGGGGCTACTTCCGTAGGACACAAACCATAGCCATAGAACTTGGAACTGTATTATTGTGCCAAGTTTCAAAGAGCTAGCACAAACCGTGTTTGATTTAGAGTTCCAAATACATGTATCCATATAGGAGAAAACAGTGTGAAACCTAAACATGGAAACGGTTACTGCAAAGGAACGGTTTAACCTAGAAGAACGAAATTTGGTGAGCATAGTGGGATTGGTGTACTTATCATTAAATGGAAGTATCATCAAGATTGGGTGAAAAAATGTTTGCTGAGATTTCAGGAAACTCGTAGTTTTTTGGTAGCTTGGCTACCCCTTTGAATGAAAGTGATTCTCATCAGTCTCTGTTTGGGGCTACTTCCATAGGATACAAACCATAGCCATAGAACTTGGAACTACATTATTGTGCCAAGTTTCAAAGAGCTAGCACAAACCGTGTTTGATTTAGAGTTCCAACTACATGTATCCGTATAGGAGAAAACAGAGTGAAACCTAAACATGAAAACGGTTACTGCAAAGGAACGGTTTAACCAAGAAGAATGAAATTTGGTGAGCCAAGTGAGATTGGTGTACTGATCATTAAATGGATGTATCATAAAGACTGGGTGAAAAAATGTTTGCTGAGATTTCAGGAAACTAGTAGTTTTTTGGAAGTTTGGCAACCCCTTTCAATGAATGTGATTCTCGTCAGTCTCTGCTTGGGCATACTTCAATAGGACACAAACCATCGCGATAGAACTTGGAACTACATTATTGTGCCAAGTTGAAAAGAGCTAGCACAAACCGTGTTTGATTTAGAGTTCCAACTACATGTATCCATATAGGAGAAAACAGAGTGAAACCTAAACATGAAAACGGTTACTGCAAAGGAACGGTTTAACCTAGAAGAACGAAATTTGGTGAGCCCAGTGGGATTGGTGTACTGATCATTACCTGCAAGTATCATCAAGATTGGGTGAAAAAATATTTGCTGAGATTTCAGGAAACTCGTAGTTTTTTGGAAGCTTGGCAACCCTTTCAATGAAAGTGATTCTCGTCAGTCTCTGCTTGGGGCTACTTCCATAGGACACAAACCATAGCCATAGAACTTGGAACTACATTATTGTGCCAATTTTCAAAGAGCTAGCACAAACCGTGTTTGATTTAGAGTTCCAAATACATGTATCCATATAGGAGAAACCAGAGTGAAACCTAAACATGAAAACGGTTACTGCAAAGGAACGGTTTAACCTAGAAGAACGAAATTTGGTGAGCCTAGTGGGATTGGTGTACTGATCATTAAATGGAAGTATCATCAAGATTGTGTGAAAAAATGTTTGCTGAGATTTCAGGAAACTCGTATTTTTTTGGAAGCTTTGCAACCCCTTTCAATGAAAGTGATTCTCTTCAGTCTCTACTTGGGGCTACTTCCATAGGACCCAAACCATAGCCATAGAACATGGAACTGCATTATTGTGCCAAGTTTCAAAGAGATAGCACAAACCGTGTTTGATTTAGAGTTCCAACTACATGTATCCATATAGGAGAAAACATAGTGGAACCTAAACATGAAACGGTTACTGGAAAAGAACGGTTTAACCTAGAAGAACGAAATTTGGTGAGCCAAGTGGGATTGGTGTACTGATCATTACCTGCAAGTATCATCACGATTTGATGAAAAAATGTTTGCTGAGATTTCCGGAAACTCATAGTTTTTTGGAAGCTTGGCAACCCCTTTCAATGAAAGTGATTCTCGTCAGTCTCTGCTTGGGGCTACTTCCATAGGACACAAACCATAGCCATAGAACTTGGAATTACATTATTGTGCCAAGTTTCAAAGAGCTAGCACAAACCGTGTTTGATTTAGAGTTCCAACTACATGTATCCATATAGGAGAAAACAGAGTGAAACCTAAACATGAAAACGGTTACTGCAAAGGAACGGTTTAACCTAGAAGAACGAAATTTGGTGAGCCAAGTGGGATTGGTGTACTGATCATTACCTGCCAGTATCATCAATATTGGGTGAAAAAATGTTTGCTGAGATTTCAGGAAACTGGAAGTTTTTTGGAAGCTTGGCAACCCCTTTCAATGAAAGTGATTCTCGTCAGTCTCTGCTTGGGGCTACTTCCATAGGACACAAACCATAGCCATAGAACTTGGAACTACATTATTGTGCCACGTTTCAAAGAGCTAGCACAAACCGTGTTTGATTTAGAGTTCCAACTACATGTATCCATATAGGAGAAAACAGAGTGAAACCTAAACATGAAAATGGTTACTGCAATGGAACGTTTTAACATAGAAGAACGAAATTTGGTGAGCCAAGTTGGACTGGTGTACTGATCATTACCTGCAAGTATCATCAAGATTGGGTGAAAAAATATTTGCTGAGTTTTCCGGAAACTCGTAGTTTTTTGGAAGCTTGGCAACCCCTTTCAATGAAAGTGATTCTCGTCAGTGTCTGCTTGGGGCTACTTCCATAGGACACAAAAAATAGCGATAGACCTTAGAATTACATTATTGTGCCACGTTTGAAAGAGCTAGCACAAACCGTGTTTGATTTAGAGTTCCAACTACATGTATCCATGTAGGAAAAAACAGAATGAAACCTAAACATGAAAACGGTTACTGCAAAGGAACGGTTTAACCTAGAAGAACGAAATTTGGTGAGCCAAGTGGGATAGGAGTACTGATCATTACCTGCAAGTATCATCAAGATTGGGTGAAAAAATGTTTGCTGAGATTCAGGAAACTCGTAGTGTTTTGGAAGCTGGGTAACCCCTTTCAATGAAAGTGATTCTCGTCAGTCTCTGCTTGGGGATACTTCCATAGGACACAAATCATAGCCATAGAACTTGGAGCTACATTATTGTGCCACGTTTCAAAGAGCTAGCACAAACCGTGTTTGATTTAGAGTTCCAACTACATGTATCCATATCGGAGAAAAAAGAGTGAAACCTAAACATGAAAACGGTTCCTGCAAAGGAACGGTTTAACCTAGAAGAACGAAATTTGGTAAGCCTCGTGGGATTGGTGTACTGATCATTAAATGGAAGTATCATCACGATTGGGTGAAAAAATGTTTGCTGAGATTGCAGGAAACTCGTAGTTTTTTGGAAGCTTGGCAACCCCTTTCAATGAAAGTGATTCTCGTCAGTCTCTGCTTGGGGCTACTTCCATAGGACACAAACCATAGCCATAGAACGTGGAACTACACTATTGTGCCACGTTTCAAAGAGCTAGCACGAACCGTGTTTGATTTAGAGTTCCAACTACATGTATCCATATAGGAGAAAACAGAGTGAAACCTAAACATGAAAATGGTTACTGCAAAGGAACAGTTTAACATAGAAGAACGAAATTTGGTGAGCCAAGTTGGACTTTTGTACTGATCATTACCTGCAAGTATCATCAAGATTGGGTGAAAATATATTTCCGAGATTTCCGGAAACTCGTAGTTATTTGGAAGCTTGGCAATCCCTTTCAATGAAAGTGATTCTCGTCAGTCTCTGCTTGGGGCTACTTCCATAGGACACAAACCATTGCCATAGAACTTGGAACTACATTATTGTGCCAAGTTTCAAAGAGCTAGCACAAACCGTGTTTGATTTAGAGTTCCAACTACATGTATCCATATAGGAGAAAACAGAGTGAAACCGAAAAATCAACATGGTTACTGCAAAGGAACAGTTTAACCTAGAAGAACGAAATTTGGTGAGCCAAGTGGGATTGGTGCACTGATGATTACCTGCCAGTATCATCAAGATTGGGTGAAAAAATGTTTGCTGAGATTTCAGGAAACTCGTAGTTTTTTGTAAGCTTGGCAACCCCTTTCAATGAAAGTGATTCTCGTCAGTCTCTTCCTGCGGCTACTTCAATAGGACACAAACCATAGCGATAGAACTTGGAACTACATCATTGTGTCTAGTTGAAAAGAGCTAGCACAAACAGTGTTTGATTTAGAGTTCCATCTACATGTATCCATATAGGAGAAAACAGAGTGAAACCTAAACATGAAAACGGTTACTGCAAAGCAACGGTTTGAACTAGAAGAACGAAATTTGGTGAGCCAAGTGGGATTGGTGTACTGATCATTACCTGCAAGTATCATCAAGATTGGGTGAAAAAATGTTTGCTGAGATTTCAGGAAACTCGTAGTTTTTTGGAAGCTTGGCAACCCCTTTCAATGAAAGAGATTCTCGTCAGTCTCTGCTTGGGGCTACTTCCATAAGACACAAACCATAGCCATAGAACTTGGAACTACATTATTGTGCCAAGTTTCAAAGAGATAGCACAAACCGTGTTTGATTTAGAGTTCCAACTACATGTATCCATATAGGAGAAAACAGAGTGGAACCTAAACATGAAAACGGTTACTGCAAAAGAACGGTTTAACCTAGAACAACGAAATTTGGTGAGCTAAGTGGGAGTGGTGTACTGATCATTACCTGCAAGTATCATCAAGATTGGGTGAAAAAATGTTTGCTGAGATTTCCGGAAACTCGTAGTTTTTTGGAAGCTTGGCAACCCTTTCAATGAAAGTGATTCTCGTCAATCTCTGCTTGGGGCTACTTCCAGAGGACACAAACCATAGCCATAGAACTTGGAGCTACATTATTGTGCCAAGTTTCAAAGAGCTAGCAGAAACCTTGTTTGATTTAGAGTTCCAACTACATGTATCCATATAGGAGAAAACAGAGTGAAACCTAAACATGAAAACGGTTACTGCAAAGGAACGGTTTAACCTAGAAGAATGAAAGTTGGTGAGCCAAGTGGGATTGGTGTACTTATCATTAAATGGATGTATCATCAAGACTGGGTGAAAAAATGTTTGCTGAGATTTCAGAAACTCGTAGTTTTTTGGAAGCTTGGCAACCCCTTTCAATGAAAGTGATTCTCGTCAGTCTCTGCTTGGGCCTACTTCAATAGGACACAAACCATAACCATAGAACGTGGAACTACATTATTGTGCCAAGTTGAAAAGAGCTAGCACAAACCGTGTTTGATTTAGAGTTCCAAGTACATGCATCCATATTGGAGAAAACAGAGTGAAACCTAAACATGAAAACGGTTACTGCAAAGGAACGGTTTAACCTAGAAGAACGAAATTTGGTGAGCCAAGTGGGATTGGTGTACTGATCATTACCTGCAAGTATCATCACGATTTATTGATAAAATGTTTGCTGAGATTTCCGGAAACTCGTAGTTTTTTGGAAGCTTGGCAACCCCTTTCAATGGAAGTGATTCTCGTCAGTCTCTGCTTGGGGCTACTTTCATAGGACACAAACCATTGCCATAGAACTTGGAACTACATTATTGTGCCAAGTTTCAAAGAGCTAGCACAAACCGTGTTTGATTTAGAGTTCCAAATACATGTATCCATATAGGAGAAAACAGAGTGAAACCTAACCATGAAAACGGTTACTGCAAAGGAACGGTTTAACCTAGAAGAACGAAATTTGGTGAGCCTAGTGGGATTGGTGTACTGATCATTAAATGGAAGTATCATCAAGATTGTGTGAAAAAAATGTTTGCTGAGATTTCAGGAAACTCATATTTTTTTGGAAGCTTTGCAACCCCTTTCAATGAAAGTGATTCTCTTCAGTCTCTACTTGGGGCTACTTCCATAGGACCCAAACCATAGCCATAGAACATGGAACTGCATTATTGTGCCAAGTTTCAAAGAGATAGCACAAACCGTGTTTGATTTAGAGTTCCAACTACATGTATCCATATAGGAGAAAACATAGTGGAACCTAAACATGAAACGGTTACTGCAAAAGAACGGTTTAACCTAGAAGAACGAAATTTGGTGAGCCAAGTGGGATTGGTGTACTGATCATTACCTGCAAGTATCATCACGATTTGATGAAAAAATGTTTGCTGAGATTTCTGGAAACTCATAGATTTTGGAAGCTTGGCAACCCCTTTCAATGAAAGTGATTCTCGTCAGTCTCTGCTTGGGGCTACTTCCATAGGACACAAACCATAGCCATAGAACTTGGAATTACATTATTGTGCCAAGTTTCAAAGAGATAGCACAAACCGTGTTTGATTTAGAGTTCCAACTACATGTATCCATATAGGAGAAAACAGAGTGAAACCTAAACATGAAAACGGTTACTGCAAAGGAACGGTTTAACCTAGAAGAACGAAATTTGGTGAGCCAAGTGGGATTGGTGTACTGATCATTACCTGCCAGTATCATCAAGATTGGGTGAAAAAATGTTTGCTGAGATTTCAGGAAACTGGAAGTTTTTTGGAAGCTTGGCAACCCCTTTCAATGAAAGTGATTCTCGTCAGTCTCTGCTTGGGGCTACTTCCATAGGACACAAACCATAGCCATAGAACTTGGAACTACATTATTGTGCCACGTTTCAAAGAGCTAGCACAAACCGTGTTTGATTTAGAGTTCCAACTACATGTATCCATATAGGAGAAAACAGAGTGAAACCTAAACATGAAAATGGTTACTGCAATGGAACGGTTTAACATAGAAGAACGAAATTTGGTGAGCCAAGTTGGACTGGTGTACTGATCATTACCTGCAAGTATCATCAAGATTGGGTGAAAAAATGTTTGCAGAGATTTCAGGAAACTCGTAGTTTTTTGGAAGCTTGGCAATCCCTTTCAATGAAGTTGATTCTCGTCAGTCTCTGCTTGGGTCTACTTCCATAGGACACAAACAATAGCGATAGAACTTGGAATTACATTATTGTGCCAAGTTTCAAAGAGCTAGCACAAATCGTGTTCGATTTAGAGTTCCAACTACATGTATCCATATAGGAGAAAACAGAGTGAAACCTAAACATGAAAACGTTTACTGCAAAGGAACGATTTAACCTAGAAGAACGAAATTTGGTGAGCCAAGTGGGATTGGTGTACTGATCATTACCTGCCAGTATCATCAAGATTGGGTGAAAAAATGTTTCCTGAGATTTCAGGAAACTGGAAGTTTTTTGGAAGCTTGGCAACCCCTTTCAATGAAAGTGATTCTCGTCAGTGTCTGCTTGGGGCTACTTCCATAGGACACAAAAAATAGCGATAGACCTTAGAATTACATTATTGTGCCACGTTTGAAAGAGCTAGCACAAACCGTGTTTGATTTAGAGTTCCAACTACATGTATCCATGTAGGAAAAAACAGAGTGAAACCTAAACATGAAAACGGTTACTGCAAAGGAACGGTTTAACCTAGAAGAACGAAATTTGGTGAGCCAAGTGGGATAGGTGTACTGATCATTACCTGCAAGTATCATCAAGATTGGGTGAAAAAATGTTTGCTGAGATTCAGGAAACTCGTAGTGTTTTGGAAGCTTGGCAACACTTTCAATGTAAGTGATTCTCGTCAGTCTCTGCTTGCGGCTACTTCAATAGGACACAAACGATAGCCATAGAACTTGGAACTACATTATTGTGCCAATTTTCAAAGAGCTAGCACAAACCGTGTTTGATTTAGAGTTCCAAATACATGTATCCATATAGGAGAAAACAGAGTGAAACCTAAACATTAAAAAGGTTACTGCAAAGGAACGGTTTAACCTAGAAGAACGAAATTTGGTGAGCCTAGTGGGATTGGTGTACTGATCATTAAATGGAAGTCACATCAAGATTGTGTGAAAAAATGTTTGCTGAGATTTCAGGAAACTCGTATTTTATTGGAAGCTTGGCAACCCCTTTCAATGAAAGTGATTCTCTTCAGTCTCTACTTGGGGCTACTTCCATAGGACACAAACCATAGCCATAGAACATGGAACTACATTATTGTGCCAAGTTTCAAAGAGATAGCACAAACCGTGTTTGATTTAGAGTTCCAACTACATGTATCCATATAGGAGAAAACAGAGTGGAACCTAAACATGAAAACTGTTACTGCAAAAGAACGGTTTAACCTAGAATAACGAAATTTGGTGAGCCAAGTGGGAGTGGTGTACTGATCATTACCTGCAAGTATCATCAAGATTGGGTGAAAAAATGTTTGCTGAGATTTCCGGAAACTCGTAGTTTTTGGAAGCTTGGCAACCCTTTCAATGAAAGTGATTCTCGTCAATCTCTGCTTGGGGCTACTTCCAGAGGACACAAACCATAGCCATAGAACTTGGAGCTACATTATTGTGCCAAGTTTCAAAGAGCTAGCACAAACCTTGTTTGATTTAGAGTTCCAACTACATGTATCCATATAGGAGAAAACAGAGTGAAACCTAAACATGAAAACGGTTACTGCAAAGGAACAGTTTAACCTAGAAGAATGAAAGTTGGTGAGCCAAGTGGGATTGGTGTACTTATCATTAAATGGATGTATCATCAAGACTGGGTGAAAAAATGTTTGCTGAGATTTCAGGAAACTCGTAGTTTTCTGGAAGCTTGGCAACCCCTTCAATGAAATTGATTCTCGTCAGTCTCTGCTTGGGGCTACTTCCATAGGACACAAACCATAGCAATAGAACTTCGAAGTATATTATTTTGCGAAGTTTCAAAGAGCTAGCTCAAACCGTGTTTGATTTAGAGTTCCAACTACATGTACGCATATGGGAGAAAACAGAGTGGAACCTAAACATGAAAACGGTTCTGCAAAGGAACGGTTCAACCTAGAAGAACGAAATTTGGTGAGCCAAGTGGGACTGCTGTACTGATCATTACCTGCAAGTATCATCAAGATTGGGTGAAAAAATGTTTGCTGAGATTTCCGGAAACTCGTAGTTTTTGGAAGCTTGGCAACCCCTTTCAATGGAAGTGATTCTCGTCAGTCTCTGCTTGAGGCTACTTTCATAGGACACAAACCATAGCCATAGAACTTGGAACTACATTATTGTGCCAAGTTTCAAAGAGCTAGCACAAACCGTGTTTGATTTAGAGTTCCAAATACATGTATCCATATAGGAGAAACCAGAGTGAAACCTAAACATGAAAACGGTTACTGCAAAGGAACGGTTTAACCTAGAAGAACGAAATTTGGTGAGCCTAGTGGGATTGGTGTACTGATCATTAAATGGAAGTATCATCAAGATTGTGTGAAAAAAATGTTTGCTGAGATTTCAGGAAACTCATATTTTTTTGGAAGCTTTGCAACCCCTTTCAATGAAAGTGATTCTCTTCAGTCTCTACTTGGGGCTACTTCCATAGGACCCAAACCATAGCCATAGAACATGGAACTGCATTATTGTGCCAAGTTTCAAAGAGATAGCACAAACCGTGTTTGATTTAGAGTTCCAACTACATGTATCCATATAGGAGAAAACATAGTGGAACCTAAACATGAAACGGTTACTGCAAAAGAACGGTTTAACCTAGAAGAACGAAATTTGGTGAGCCAAGTGGGATTGGTGTACTGATCATTACCTGCAAGTATCATCACGATTTGATGAAAAAATGTTTGCTGAGATTTCCGGAAACTCATAGTTTTTTGGAAGCTTGGCAACCCCTTTCAATGAAAGTGATTCTCGTCAGTCTCTGCTTGGGGCTACTTCCATAGGACACAAACCATAGCCATAGAACTTGGAATTACATTATTGTGCCAAGTTTCAAAGAGCTAGCACAAACCGTGTTTGATTTAGTGTTCCAACTACATGTATCCATATAGGAGAAAACAGAGTGAAACCTAAACATGAAAACGGTTACTGCAAAGGAACGGTTTAACCTAGAAGAACGAAATTTGGTGAGCCAAGTGGGATTGGTGTACTGATCATTTCCTGCCAGTATCATCAAGATTGGGTGAAAAAATGTTTGCTGAGATTTCAGGAAACTGGAAGTTTTTTGGAAGCTTGGCAACCCCTTTCAATGAAAGTGATTCTCGTCAGTCTCTGCTTGGGGCTACTTCCATAGGACACAAACCATAGCCATAGAACTTGGAACTACATTATTGTGCCACGTTTCAAAGAGCTAGCACCAACCGTGTTTGATTTAGAGTTCCAACTACATGTATCCATATAGGAGAAAACAGAGTGAAACCTAAACATGAAAATGGTTACTGCAATGGAACGGTTTAACATAGAAGAACGAAATTTGGTGAGCCAAGTTGGACTGGTGTACTGATCATTACCTGCAAGTATCATCAAGATTGGGTGAAAAAATGTTTGCAGAGATTTCAGGAAACTCGTAGTTTTTTGGAACCTTGGCAATCCCTTTCAATGAAGTTGATTCTCGTCAGTCTCTGCTTGGGTCTACTTCCATAGGACACAAACAATAGCGATAGAACTTGGAATTACATTATTGTGCCAAGTTTCAAAGAGCTAGCACAAATCGTGTTCGATTTAGAGTTCCAACTACATGTATCCATATAGGAGAAAACAGAGTGAAACCTAAACATGAAAACGTTTACTGCAAAGGAACGATTTAACCTAGAAGAACGAAATTTGGTGAGCCAAGTGGGATTGGTGTACTGATCATTACCTGCCAGTATCATCAAGATTGGGTGAAAAAATGTTTGCTGAGATTTCAGGAAACTGGAAGTTTTTGGAAGCTTGGCAACCCCTTTCAATGAAAGTGATTCTCGTCAGTGTCTGCTTGGGGCTACTTCCATAGGACACAAAAAATAGCGATAGACCTTAGAATTACATTATTGTGCCACGTTTGAAAAGAGCTAGCACAAACCGTGTTTGATTTAGAGTTCCAACTACATGTATCCATATAGGAGAAAACAGAGTGAAACCTAAACATGAAAACGGTTCCTGCAAAGGAACGGTTTAACCTAGAAGAACGAAATTTGTAAGACTAGTGGGATTGGTGTACTGATCATTAAATGGAAGTATCATCACGATTGGGTGAAAAAATGTTTGCTGAGATTTCAGGAAACTCGTAGTTTTTTGGAAGCTTGGCAACCCCTTTCAATGAAAGTGATTTTCGTCAGTCTCTGCTTGGGTCTACTTCAATAGGACACAAACCATAGCCATAGAACGTGGAACTACACTATTGTGCCACGTTTCAAAGAGCTAGCACGAACCGTGTTTGATTTAGAGTTCAACTACATGTATCCATATAGGAGAAAACAGAGTGAAACCTAAACATGAAAACGGTTACTGCAAAGACGGTTTAACCTAGAAGAATGAAAGTTGGTGAGCCAAGTGGGATTGGTGTACTTATCATTAAATGGATGTATCATCAAGACTGGGTGAAAAAATGTTTGCTGAGATTTCAGGAAACTTGTAGTTTTCTGGAAGCTTGGCTACCCCTTTTCAATGAAATTGATTCTCTTCAGTCTCTACTTGGGGCTACTTCCATAGGACACAAACCATAGCCATAGAACTTGGAACTACATTATTGTGCCAAGTTTCAAAGAGATAGCACAAACCGTGTTTGATTTAGAGTTCCAACTACATGTATCCATATAGGAGAAACAGAGTGGAACCTAAACATGAAAACTGTTACTGCAAAGAACGGTTTAACCTAGAATAACGAAATTTGGTGAGCCAAGTGGGAGTGGTGTACTGATCATTACCTGCAAGTATCATCAAGATTGGGTGAAAAAATGTTTGCTGAGATTTCCGGGAAACTCGTAGTTTTTTGGAAGCTTGGCAACCCTTTCAATGAAAGTGATTCTCGTCAATCTCTGCTTGGGGCTACTTCCAGAGGACACAAACCATAGCCAGAGAACTTGGAGCTACATTATTGTGCCAAGTTTCAAAGAGCTAGCACAAACCTTGTTTGATTTAGAGTTCCAACTACATGTATCCATATAGGAGAAAACAGAGTGAAACCTAAACATGAAAACGGTTACTGCAAAGGAACGGTTTAACCTAGAAGAATGAAAGTTGGTGAGCCAAGTGGGATTGGTGTACTTATCATTAAATGGATGTATCATCAAGACTGGGTGAAAAAATGTTTGCTGAGATTTCAGGAAACTCGTAGTTTTCTGGAAGCTTGGCAACCCCTTTCAATGAAATTGATTCTCGTCAGTCTCTGCTTGGGGCTACTTCCATAGGATACAAACCATAGCAATAGAACTTCGAAGTATATTATTTTGCGAAGTTTCAAAGAGCTAGCTCAAACCGTGTTTGATTTAGAGTTCCAACTACATGTATCCATATGGGAGAAAACAGAGTGGAACCTAAACATGAAAACGGTTCCTGCAAACGAACGGTTCAACCTAGAAGAACGAAATTTGGTGAGCCAAGTGGGACTGCTGTACTGATCATTACCTGCAAGTATCATCAAGATTGGGTGAAAAAATGTTTGGTGAGATTTCAGGAAATTCGTAGTTTTTTGGAAGCTTGGCAACCCCTTTCAATGAAATTATTTCTCGTCAGTCTCTGCTTGGGAAACTTCCATAGGACACAAACCATAGCCATAGAACTTCGAACTATATTATTTTGCCAAGTTTCAAAGAGCTAGCTCAAAGCGTGTTTGATTTAGAGTTCCAACTACATGTATCCATATAGGAGAAAACATAGTGGAACCTAAACATGAAACGGTTACTGCAAAAGAACGGTTTAATCTAGAAGAACGAAATTTGGTGAGCCAAGTGGGATTGGTGTACTGATCATTACCTGCAAGTATCATCACGATTTGATGAAAAAATATTTGCTGAGATTTCCGGAAACTCATAGTTTTTTGGAAGCTTGGCAACCCCTTCAATGAAAGTGATTCTCGTCAGTCTCTGCTTGGGGCTACTTCCATAGGACACAAACCATAGCCATAGAACTTGGAATTACATTATTGTGCCAAGTTTCAAAGAGCTAGCACAAACCGTGTTTGATTTAGAGTTCCAACTACATGTATCCATATAGGAGAAAACAGAGTGAAACCTAAACATGAAAACTGTTACTGCAAAGGAACGGTTTAACCTAGAAGAACGAAATTTGGTGAGCCAAGTGGGATTGGTGTACTGATCATTACCTGCCAGTATCATCAAGATTGGGTGAAAAAATGTTTGCTGAGATTTCAGGAAACTGAATTTTTTTGGAAGCTTGGCAACCCCTTTCAATGAAAGTGATTCTCGTCAGTCTCTGCTTGGGGCTACTTCCATAGGACACAAACCATAGCCATAGAACTTGGAACTACATTATTGTGCCACGTTTCAAAGAGCTAGCACAAACCGTGTTTGATTTAGAGTTCCAACTACATGTATCCATATCGGAGAAAACAGAGTGAAACCTAAACATGAAAACGGTTCCTGCAAAGGAACGGTTTTAACCTAGAAGAACGAAATTTGGTAAGCCTAGTGGGATTGGTGTACTGATCATTAAATGGAAGTATCATCACGATTGGGTGAAAAAATGTTTGCTGAGATTTCAGGAAACTCGTAGTTTTTTGGAAGCTTGGCAACCCCTTTCAATGAAAGTGATTCTCGTCAGTCTCTGCTTGCAGCTAGTTCAATAGGACACAAACTATAGCGATAGAACTTGGAACTACATCATTGTGCCAAGTTGAAAAGAGCTAGCACAAATCGTGTTTGATTTAGAGCTCCAACTACATGTATCCATATAGGAGAAAACAGAGTGAAACCTAAACATGAAAATGGTTACTGCAAAGGAACAGTTTAACATAGAAGAACGAAATTTGGTGAGCCAAGTTGGACTTTTGTACTGATCATTACCTGCAAGTATCATCAAGATTGGGTGAAAATATATTTGCCGAGATTTCCGGAAACTCGTAGTTATTTGGAAGCTTGGCAATCCCTTTCAATGAAAGTGATTCTCGTCAGTCTCTGCTTGGGGCTACTTCCATAGGACACAAACAATTGTGATAGAACTTGGAACTACATTATTGTGCCAAGTTTCAAAGAGCTAGCACAAACCGTGTTTGATTTAGAGTTCCAACTACATGTATCCATATAGGAGAAAACAGAGTGAAACCTAAAAATCAACATGGTTACTGCAAAGGAACAGTTTAACCTAGAAGAACGAAATTTGGTGAGCCAAGTGGGATTGGTGTACAGATGATTACCTGCCAGTATCATCAAGATTGGGTGAAAAAATGTTTGCTGAGATTTCAGGAAACTCGTAGTTTTTTGTAAGCTTGGCAACCCCTTTCAATGAAAGTGATTCTCGTCAGTCTCTTCCTGCGGCTACTTCAATAGGACACAAACCATAGCGATAGGAACTTGGAACTACATCATTGTGTCAAGTTGAAAAGAGCTAGCACAAACAGTGTTTGATTTAGAGTTCCATCTACATGTATCCATATAGGAGAAAACAGAGTGAAACCTAAACATGAAAAACGGTTCCTGCAAAGGAACGATTTAACCTAGAAGAACGAAATTTAGTGAGCCAAGTGGGATTGTGTACTGATCATTACCTGCAAGTATCATCAAGATTGGGTGAAAAAATGTTTGCTGAGATTCAGGAAACTCGTAGTTTTTTGGAAGCTGGGTAACCCCTTTCAATGAAAGGGATTCTCATCAGTCTCTGCTTAGGGCTACTTCCTTCGGACACAAATCATAGCAATAGAACTTGGAACTACATTATTGTGCCACGTTTCAAAGAGGCTAGCACAAACCGTGTTTTAATTTAGAGTTCCAACTAC
>NW_027552704.1:0-62585 GCF_045843805.1 Urocitellus parryii | reverse complement strand
AAGTATCATCACGATTGGGTGAAAAATGTTTGCTGAGATTTCAGGAAACTCGTAGTATTTTGGAAGGTTGGCAACCCCTTTCAATGAAATTGATTCTCGTCAGTCTCTGCTTGGGGCTACTTCCAGAGGACACAAACCATAGCCCTAGAACTTGGAACTACATTACTGTGCCAAGTTTCAAAGAGATAGCACAAACCGTGTTTGATTTAGAGTTCCAACTACATGTATCCATATAGGAGAAAACAGAGTGAAACCTAAACATGAAAACGCTTACTGCAAAGGATCGGTTTAACCTAGAAGAACGAAATTTGGTGAGCCAAGTGGGACTGGTGTACTGATCATTACCTGCAAGTATCATCACGATTGGGTGAAAAAATGTTTGCTGAGATTTCCGGAAACTCGTAGTTTTTTGGAAGCTTGGCAACCCCTTTCAATGAAAGTGATTCTCGTCAGTCTCTGCTTGGGGCTACTTCCAGAGGACACAAACCATAGCCATAGAACTTGGAACTACATTATTGTGCCAAGTTTCAAAGAGCTAGCACAAACCGTGTTTGATTTAGAGTTCCAACTACATGTATCCATATAGGAGAAAACAGAGTGAAACCTAAACATGAAAACGGTTACTGCAAAGGAACGGTTTAACCTAGAAGAACGAAATTTGGTGAGCCAAGTGAGACTGGTGTACTGATCATTACCTGCACGTATCATCATGATTGGGTCAAAAAATGTTTGCTGAGATTTCAGGAAACTCGTAGTTTTTTGTAAGCTTGGCAACCCCTGTCAATGAAAGTGATTCTCGTCAGTCTCTGCTTGGGGCGACTTCCAGAGGACACAAACCATAGCCATAGAACTTGGAACTACATTATTGTTCCAAGTTTCAAAGAGCTAGCACAAACCGTGTTTGATTTAGAGTTCCAACTACATGTATCCATATAGGAGAAAACAGAGTGAAACCCAAACATGAAAACGGTTACTGCAAAGGAACAGTTTAACCTAGAAGAACGAAATTTGGTGAGGCAAGTGGGACTGGTGTACTGATCATTACCTGCAAGTATCATCAAGATTGGGTGAAAAAAATGTTTGCTGAGATTTCAGGAAACTCGTCGTTTTTTGGAAGCTTGGCAACCCCTTTCAATGAAAGTGATTCTCGTCAGTCTTTTCTGGGGGCTACTTCCAGAGGACACAAACCATAGCCATAGAACTTGGAACTACATTATTGTGCCAAGTTTCAAAGAGCTAGCACAAACCGTGTTTGATTTGGACTTCCAACTACATGTATCCATATAGGAGAAAACAGAGTGAAACCTAAACATGAAAACGGTTACTGCAAAGGAACGGTTTAACCTAGAAGAACGAAATTTGGTGAGCCAAGTGGGACTGGTGTACTGATCATTAAATGGATGTATCATCAAGATTGGGTGAAAAAATGTTTGCTGAGATTTCAGGAAACTCGTAGTTTTTTGGAAGCTTGGCAACCCCTTTCAATGAAAGTGATTCTCGTCAGTCTCTGCTTGGGGCTACTTCCAGAGGACACAAACCATAGCCCTAGAACTTGGAACTATATTATTGTGCCAAGTTTCAAAGAGCTAGCACAAACCGTGTTTGATTTAGAGTTCCAACTACATGTATCCATATAGGAGAAAACAGAGTGAAACCTAAACATGAAAACGGTTACTGCAAAGGAACGGTTTAACCTAGAAGAACGAAATTTGGTGAGCCAAGTGGGACTGGTGTACTGATCATTAAATGGATGTATCATCAAGATTGGGTGAAAAAATGTTTGCTGAGTTTTAGGGAAACTCGTAGTTTTTTGGAAGCTTGGCAACCCCTTTCAATGAAAGTGATTCTCGTCAGTCTCTGCTTGGGGCTACTTCCAGAGGACACAAACCATAGCCATAGAACTTGGAACTACATTATTGTGCCAAGTTTCAAAGAGCTAGCACAAACCGTGTTTGATTTAGAGTTCCAACTACATGTATCCATATAGGAGAAAACAGAGTGAAACCTAAACATGAAAACGGTTACTGCAAAGGAACGGTTTAACCTAGAAGAACGAAATTTGGTGAGCCAAGTGGGACTGGTGTACTGATCATTACCTGCAAGTATCATCACGATTGGGTGAAAAAATGTTTGCTGAGATTTCAGGAAACTCGTAGTTTTTTGGAAGCTTGGCAACCCCTTTCAATGAAAGTGATTCTCGTCAGTCTCTGCTTGGGGCTACTTCCCGAGGACACAATCCATAGCCATAGAACTTGGAACTACATTATTTTGCCAAGTTTCAAAGAGCTAGCACAAACCGTGTTTGATTTACAGTTCCAACTACATGTATCCATATAGGAGAAAACAGAGTGAAACCTAAACATGAAAACGGTTACTGCAAAGGAACGGTTTAAACTAGAAGAACGAAATTTGGTGAGCCAAGTGGGACTGGTGTACTGATCATTACCTGCAAGTATCATCACGATTGGGTGAAAACATGTTTGCTGAGATTTCCGGAAACTCGTAGTTTTTTGGAAGCTTGGCAACCCCTTTCAATGAAAGTGATTCTCGTCAGTCTCTGCTTGGGGCTACTTCCAGAGGACACAAACCATACCAAGGAACTTGGAACTACATTATTGTTCCAAATTTCAAAGAGCTAGCACAAACCGTGTATGATTTAGACTTCCAACTACATGTATCCATATAGGAGAAAACAGAGTGAAACCTAAACATGAAAACGGTTACTGCAAAGGAACGGTTTAACCTAGAAGAACGAAATTTGGTGAGCCAAGTGGGACTGGTGTACTGATCATTAAATGGATGTATCATCAAGATTGGGTGAAAAAATGTTTGCTGAGATTTCAGGAAACTCGTAGTTTTTTGGAAGCTTGGCAACCCCTTTCAATGAAAGTGATTCTCGTCAGTCTCTGCTTGGGGGTACTTCCAGAGGACACAATCCATAGCCATAGAACTTGGAACTACATTATTGTGCCAAGTTTCAAAGTGCTAGCACAAACCGTGTTTGATTTAGAGTTCCAACTACACGTATCCATATAGGAGAAAACAGAGTGAAACCTAAACATGAAAACGGTTACTGCAAAGGAACGGTTTAACCTAGAAGAACGAAATTTGGTGAGCCAAGTGGGACTGGTGTACTGATCATTACCTGCAAGTATCATCACGATTGGGTGAAAAAATGTTTGCTGAGATTTCAGGAAACTCGTAGTTTTTGGAAGGTTGGCAACCCCTTTCAATGAAAGTGATTCTCGTCAGTCTCTGCTTGGAGGTACTTCCAGAGGACACAAACCATAGCCCTAGAACTTGGAACTACATTATTGTGCCAAGTTTCAAAGAGCTAGCACAAACCGTATTTGATTTAGAGTTCCAACTACATGTATCCATATAGGAGAAAACAGAGTGAAACCTAAACATGAAAACGGTTACTGCAAAGGAACGGTTTAACCTAGAAGAACGAAATTTGGTGAGCCAAGTGGGACTGGTGTACTGATCATTACCTGCAAGTATCATCACGATTGGGTGAAAAAATGTTTGCTGAGATTTCCGGAAACTCGTAGTTTTTTGGAAGCTTGGCAACCCCTTTCAATGAAAGTGATTCTCGTCAGTCTCTGCTTGGGGCTACTTCCAGAGGACACAAACCATAGCCATAGAACTTGGAACTACATTATTGTGCCAAGTTTCAAAGAGCTAGCACAAACCGTGTTTGATTTAGACTTCCAACTACATGTATCCATATAGAAGAAAACAGAGTGAAACCTAAACATGAAAACGGTTACTGCAAAGGAACGGTTTAACCTAGAAGAACGAAATTTGGTGAGCCAAGTGAGACTGGTGTACTGATCCTTACCTGCAAGTATCATCATGATTGGGTCAAAAAATGTTTGCTGAGATTTCAGGAAACTCGTAGTTTTTTGTAAGCTTGGCAACCCCTGTCAATGAAAGTGATTCTCGTCAGTCTCTGCTTGGGGCGACTTCCAGAGGACACAAACCATAGCCATAGAACTTGGAACTACATTATTGTTCCAAGTTTCAAAGAGCTAGCACAAACCGTGTTTGATTTAGAGTTCCAACTACATGTATCCATATAGGAGAAAACAGAGTGAAACCCAAACATGAAAACGGTTACTGCAAAGGAACGGTTTAACCTAGAAGAACGAAATTTGGTGAGCCAAGTGGGACTGGTGTACTGATCATTAAATGGATGTATCATCAAGATTGGGTGAAAAAATGTTTGCTGAGATTTCAGGAAACTCGTAGTTTCTTGGAAGCTTAGCAACCCCTTTCAATGAAAGTGATTCTCGTCAGTCTCTGCTTGGGGCTACCTCCAGAGGACACAAACCATAGCCATAGAACTTGGAACTACATTATTGTGCCACGTTTCAAAGAGATAGCACAAACCGTGTTTGATTTAGAGTTCCAACTACATGTATCCATATAGGAGAAAACAGAGTGAAACCTAAACATGAAAACGGTTACTGCAAAGGAACGGTTTAACCTAGAAGAACGAAACTTGGTGAGCCAAGTGGGACTGGTGTACTGATCATTACCTGCAAGTATCATCACGATTGGGTGAAAAAATGTTTGCTGAGATTTCAGGAAACTCATAGTTTTTTGGAAGCTTGGCAACCCCTTTCAATGAAAGTGATTCTCGTCAGTCTCTGCTTGGGCCTACTTCCAGAGGACACAATCCATAGCCATAGAACTTGGAACTACATTATTGTGCCAACTTTCAAAGAGCTAGCACAAACCGTGTTTGATTTAGAGTTCCAACTACATGTATCCATATAGGAGAAAACAGAGTGAAACCTAAACATGAAAACGGTTACTGCAAAGGAACGGTTTAACCTAGAAGAACGAAATTTGGTGAGCCAAGTGAGACTAGTGTACTGATCATTACCTGCAAGTATCATCATGATTGGGTCAAAAAATGTTTGCTGAGATTTCAGGAAACTCGGAGTTTTTTGTAAGCTTGGCAACCCCTGTCAATGAAAGTGATTCTCGTCAGTCTCTGCTTGGGGCGACTTCCAGAGGACACAAACCATAGCCATAGAACTTGGAACTACATTATTGTTCCAAGTTTCAAAGAGCTAGCACAAACCGTGTTTGATTTAGACTTCCAAATACATGTATCCATATAGGAGAAAACAGAGTGAAACCCAAACATGAAAACGGTTACTGCAAAGGAACGCTTTAACCTAGAAGAACGAAATTTGGTGAGCCAAGTGGGACTGGTGTACTGATAATTACCTGCAAGTATCGTCAGGATTGGGTGAAAAAATGTTTGCTGAGATTTCAGGCAACTCGTAGTTTTTTGGAAGCTTGGCAACCCCTTTCAATGAAAGTGATTCTCCTCAGTCTCTGCTTGGGGCTACCTCCATAGGACACAAACCATTGCCATAGAACTTGGAACTATATTATTGTGCCAAGTTTCAAAGAGCTAGCACAAACCGTGTTTGATTTAGAGTTCCAACTACATGTATCCATATAGGAGAAAACAGAGTGAAACCTAAACATGAAAACGGTTACTGCAAAGGAACGGTTTAACCTAGAAGAACGAAATTTGGTGAGCCAAGTGGGACTGGTGTACTGATCATTACCTGCAAGTATCGTCACGATTGGGTGAAAAAATGTTTGCTGAGATTTCCGGAAACTCGTAGTATTTTGGAAGCTTGGCAACCCCTTTCAATGAAAGTGATTCTCGTCAGTCTCTGCTTGGGGCTACTTCCAGAGGACACAAACCATAGCCATAGAACTTGGAACTACATTATTGTTCCAAGTTTCAAAGAGCTAGCACAAACCGTGTTTGATTTAGTGTTCCAACTACATGTATCCATATAGGAGAAAACAGAGTGAAACCTAAACATGAAAACGGTTACTGCAAAGGAACGGTTTAACCTAGAAGAACGAAATTTGGTGAGCCAAGTGGGACTGGTGTACTGATCATTAAATGGATGTATCATCAAGATTGGGTGAAAAAATGTTTGCTGAGATTTCCGGAAACTCGTAGTTTTTTGGAAGCTTGGCAACCCCTTTCAATGAAAGTGATTCTCGTCAGTCTCTGCTTGGGGGTACTTCCAGAGGACACAATCCATAGCCATAGAACTTGGAACTACATTATTGTGCCAAGTTTCAAAGTGCTAGCACAAACCGTGTTTGATTTAGAGTTCCAACTACATGTATCCATATAGGAGAAAACAGAGTGAAACCTAAACATGAAAACGGTTCCTGCAAAGGAACGGTTTAACCTAGAAGAACGAAATTTGGTGAGCCAAGTGGGACTGGTGTACTGATCATTAAATGGATGTATCATCAAGATTGGGTGAAAAAATGTTTGCTGAGATTTCAGGAAACTCGTAGTTTTTTGGAAGGTTGGCAACCCCTTTCAATGAAAGTGATTCTCGTCAGTCTCTGCTTGGGGCTACTTCCAGAGGACACAATCCATAGCCATAGAACTTGTAACTACATTATTTTGCCAAGTTTCAAAGAGCTAGCACAAACCGTGTTTGATTTACAGTTCCAACTACATGTATCCATATAGGAGAAAACAGAGTGAAACCTAAACATGAAAACGGTTACTGCAAAGGAACGGTTTAACCTAGAAGAACGAAATTTGGTGAGCTAAGTGGGACTGGTGTACTGATCATTACCTGCAAGTATCATCACGATTGGGTGAAAAAATGTTTGCTGAGATTTCAGGAAACTCGTAGTTTTTTGGAAGCTTGGCAACCCCTTTCAATGAAAGTGATTCTCGTCAGTCTCTGCTTGGGCCTACTTCCAGAGGACACAATCCATAGCCATAGAACTTGGAACTACATTATTGTGCCAAGTTTCAAAGAGCTAGCACAAACCGTGTTTGATTTAGAGTTCCAACTACATGTATCCATATAGGAGAAAACAGAGTGAAACCTAAACATGAAAACGGTTACTGCAAAGGAACGGTTTAACCTAGAAGAACGAAATTTGGTGAGCCAAGTGAGACTGGTGTACTGATCATTACCTGCAAGTATCATCATGATTGGGTCAAAAAATGTTTGCTGAGATTTCAGGAAACTCGGAGTTTTTTGTAAGCTTGGCAACCCCTGTCAATGAAAGTGATTCTCGTCAGTCTCTGCTTGGGGCGACTTCCAGAGGACACAAACCATAGCCATAGAACTTGGAACTACATTATTGTTCCAAGTTTCAAAGAGCTAGCACAAACCGTGTTTGATTTAGAGTTCCAACTACATGTATCCATATAGGAGAAAACAGAGTGAAACCCAAACATGAAAACGGTTACTGCAAAGGAACAGTTTAACCTAGAAGAACGAAATTTGGTGAGCCAAGTGGGACTGGTGTACTGATCATTACCTGCAAGTATCATCAAGATTGGGTGAAAAAATGTTTGCTGAGATTTCAGGAAACTCGTCGTTTTTTGGAAGCTTGGCAACCCCTTTCAATGAAAGTGATTCTCGTCAGTCTTTTCTGGGGGCTACTTCCAGAGGACACAAACCATAGCCATAGAACTTGGAACTACATTATTGTGCCAAGTTTCAAAGAGATAGCACAAACCGTGTTTGATTTAGAGTTCCAACTACATGTATCCATATAGGAGAAAACAGAGTGAAACCTAAACATGAAAACGGTTACTGCAAAGGAACGGTTTAACCTAGAAGAACGAAATTTGGTGAGCCAAGTGGGACTGGTGTACTGATCATTACCTGCAAGTATCATCACGATTGGGTGAAAAAATGTTTGCTGAGATTTCCGGAAACTCGTAGTATTTTGGAAGCTTGGCAACCCCTTTCAATGAAAGTGATTCTCGTCAGTCTCTGCTTGGGGCTACTTCCAGAGGACACAAACCATAGCCATAGAACTTGGAACTACATTATTGTTCCAAGTTTCAAAGAGCTAGCACAAACCGTGTTTGATTTAGTGTTCCAACTACATGTATCCATATAGGAGAAAACAGAGTGAAACCTAAACATGAAAACGGTTACTGCAAAGGAACGGTTTAACGTAGAAGAACGAAATTTGGTGAGCCAAGTGGGACTGGTGTACTGATCATTAAATGGATGTATCATCAAGATTGGGTGAAAAAATGTTTGCTGAGATTTCCGGAAACTCGTAGTTTTTTGGAAGCTTGGCAACCCCTTTCAATGAAAGTGATTCTCGTCAGTCTCTGCTTGGGGCTACTTCCAGAGGACACAAACCATAGCCATAGAACTTGGAACTACATTATTGTTCCAAGTTTCAAAGAGCTAGCACAAACCGTGTTTGATTTAGAGTTCCAACTACATGTATCCATATAGGAGAAAACAGAGTGAAACCTAAACATGAAAACGGTTACTGCAAAGGAACGGTTTAACCTAGAAGAACGAAATTTGGTGAGCCAAGTGGGACTGGTGTACTGATCATTAAATGTATGTATCATCAAGATTGGGTGAAAAAATGTTTGCTGAGATTTCAGGAAACTCGTAGTTTTTTGGAAGCTTGGCAACCCCTTTCAATGAAAGTGATTCTCGTCAGTCTCCGCTTGGGGCTACCTCCAGAGGTCACAAACCATAGCCATAGAACTTGGAACTACATTATTGTGCCACGTTTCAAAGAGATAGCACAAACCGTGTTTGATTTAGTGTTCCAACTACATGTATCCATATAGGAGAAAACAGAGTGAAACCTAAACATGAAAACGGTTACTGCAAAGGAACGGTTTAACCTAGAAGAACGAAATTTGGTGAGCCAAGTGGGACTGGTGTACTGATCATTACCTGCAAGTATCATCACGATTGGGTGAAAAAATGTTTGCTGAGATTTCAGGAAACTCGTAGTTTTTTGGAAGCTTGGCAACCCCTTTAAATGAAAGTGATTCTCGTCAGTCTCTGCTTGGGGCTACTTCCAGAGGACACAATCCATAGCCATAGAACTTGGAACTACATTATTTTGCCAAGTTTCAAAGAGCTAGCACAAACCGTGTTTGATTTACAGTTCCAACTACATGTATCCATATAGGAGAAAACAGAGTGAAACCTAACCATGAAAACGGTTACTGCAAAGGAACGGTTTAACCTAGAAGAACGAAATTTGGTGAGCCAAGTGGGACTGGTGTACTGATCATTACCTGCAAGTATCATCACGATTGGGTGAAAAAATGTTTGCTGAGATTTCAGGAAACTCGTAGTTTTTTGGAAGCTTGGCAACCCCTTTCAATGAAAGTGATTCTCGTCAGTCTCTGCTTGGGGCTACTTCCAGAGGACACAAACCATAGCCCTAGAACTTGGAACTATATTATTGTGCCAAGTTTCAAAGAGCTAGCACAAACCGTGTTTGATTTAGAGTTCCAACTACATGTATCCATATAGGAGAAAACAGAGTGAAACCTAAACATGAAAACGGTTACTGCAAAGGAACGGATTAACTTAGAAGAACGAAATTTGGTGAGCCAAGTGGGACTGGTGTACTGATCATTAAATGGATGTATCATCACGATTGGGTGAAAAAATGTTTGCTGAGTTTTCCGGAAACTCGTAGTTTTTTGGAAGCTTGGCAACCCCTTTCAATGAAAGTGATTCTCGTCAGTCTCTGCTTGGGGCTACTTCCAGAGGACACAAACCATAGCCATAGAACTTGGAACTACATTATTGTGCCAAGTTTCAAAGAGCTAGCACAAACCGTGTTTGATTTAGACTTCCAAATACATGTATCCATATAGGAGAAAACAGAGTGAAACCTAAACATGAAAACGGTTACTGCAAAGGAACGGTTTAACCTAGAAGAACGAAATTTGGTGAGCCAAGTGGGACTGGTGTACTGATCATTACCTGCAAGTATCATCACGATTGTGTGAAAAAATGTTTGCTGAGATTTCTGGAAACTCGTAGTTTTTTGGAAGCTTGGCAACCCCTTTCAATGAAAGTGATTCTCGTCAGTCTCTGCTTGGGGCTACTTCCAGAGGACACAAACCATAGCCCTAGAACTTGGAACTACATTATTGTGCCAGGTTTCAAAGAGATAGCACAAACCGTGTTTGATTTAGAGTTCCAAATACATGTATCCATATAGGAGAAAACAGAGTGAAACCTAAACATTAAAACGGTTACTGCAAAGGAACGGTTTAACCTAGAAGAACGAAATTTGGTGAGCCAAGTGGGACTGGTGTACTGATCATTAAATGGATGTATCATCAAGATTGGGTGAAAAAATGTTTGCTGAGTTTTCCGGAAACTCGTAGTTTTTTGGAAGCTTGGCAACCCCTTTCAATGAAAGTGATTCTCGTCAGTCTCTGCTTGGGGCTACTTCCAGAGGACACAAACCATAGCCATAGAACTTGGAACTACATTATTGTGCCAAGTTTCAAAGAGCTAGCACAAACCGTGTTTGATTTAGACTTCCAAATACATGTATCCATATAGGAGAAAACAGAGTGAAACCTAAACATGAAAACGGTTACTGCAAAGGAACGGTTTAAGCTAGAAGAACGAAATTTGGTGAGCAAAGTGGGACTGGTGTACTGATCATTACCTGCAAGTATCATCACGATTGGGTGAAAAAATATTTGCTGAGATTTCAGGAAACTCGTAGTTTTTTGGAAGCTTGGCAACCCCTTTCAATGAAAGTGATTCTCGTCAGTCTCTGCTTGGGGCTACTTCCATAGGACACAAACCACTGCCATAGAACTTGGAGCTATATTATTGTGCCAAGTTTCAAAGAGCTAGCACAAACCGTGTTTGATTTAGAGTTCCAACTACATGTATCCATATAGGAGAAAACAGAGTGAAACCTAAACATGAAAACGGTTACTGCAAAGGAACGGTTTAACCTAGAAGAACGAAATTTGGTGAGCCAAGTGGGACTGGTGTACTGATCATTAAATGGATGTATCATCATGATCGGGTCAAAAAATGTTTGCTGAGACTTCAGGAAACTAGTAGTTTTTTGTAAGCTTTGCAACCCCTGTCAATGAAAGTGATTCTCGTCAGTCTCTGCTTGGGGCGACTTCCAGAGGACACAAACCATAGCCATAGAACTTGGAACTACATTATTGTTCCAAGTTTCAAAGAGCTAGCACAAACCGTGTTTGATTTATAGTTCCAACTACATGTATCCATATAGGAGAAAACAGAATGAAACCCAAACATGAAAACGGTTACTGCAAAGGAACGGTTTAACCTAGAAGAACGAAATTTGGTGAGCCAAGTGGGACTGGTGTACTGATCATTAAATGTATGTATCATCAAGATTGGGTGAAAAAATGTTTGCTGAGATTTCAGGAAACTCGTAGTTTTTTGGAAGCTTGGCAACCCCTTTCAATGAAAGTGATTCTCGTCAGTCTCTGCTTGGGGCTACCTCCAGAGGACACAAACCATAGCCATAGAACTTGGAACTACATTATTGTGCCACGTTTCAAAGAGATAGCACAAACCATGTTTGATTTAGAGTTCCAACTACATGTATCCATATAGGAGAAAACAGAGTGAAACCTAAACATGAAAACGGTTACTGCAAAGGAACGGTTTAACCTAGAAGAACGAAATTTGGTGAGCCAAGTGGGACTGGTGTACTGATCATTACCTGCAAGTATCATCACGATTGGGTGAAAAAATGTTTGCTGAGATTTCCGGAAACTCGTAGTATTTTGGAAGCTTGGCAACCCCTTTCAATGAAAGTGATTCTCGTCAGTCTCTGCTTGGGGCTACTTCCAGAGGACACAAACCATAGCCATAGAACTTGGAACTACATTATTGTTCCAAGTTTCAAAGAGCTAGCACATACCGTGTTTGATTTAGTGTTCCAACTACATGTATCCATATAGGAGAAAACAGAGTGAAACCTAAACATGAAAACGGTTACTGCAAAGGAACGGTTTAACGTAGAAGAACGAAATTTGGTGAGCCAAGTGGGACTGGTGTACTGATCATTAAATGGATGTATCATCAAGATTGGGTGAAAAAATGTTTGCTGAGATTTCCGGAAACTCGTAGTTTTTTGGAAGCTTGGCAACCCCTTTCAATGAAAGTGATTCTCGTCAGTCTCTGCTTGGGGCTACTTCCAGAGGACACAAACCATAGCCATAGAACTTGGAACTACATTATTGTTCCAAGTTTCAAAGAGCTAGCACAAACCGTGTTTGATTTAGAGTTCCAACTACATGTATCCATATAGGAGAAAACAGAGTGAAACCTAAACATGAAAACGGTTACTGCAAAGGAACGGTTTAACCTAGAAGAACGAAATTTGGTGAGCCAAGTGGGACTGGTGTACTGATCATTAAATGGATGTATCATCAAGATTGGGTGAAAAAATGTTTGCTGAGATTTCAGGAAACTCGTAGTTTTTTGGAAGCTTGGCAACCCCTTTCAATGAAAGTGATTCTCGTCAGTCTCCGCTTGGGGCTACCTCCAGAGGTCACAAACCATAGCCATAGAACTTGGAACTACATTATTGTGCCAAGTTTCAAAGAGATAGCACAAACCGTGTTTGATTTAGTGTTCCAACTACATGTATCCATATAGGAGAAAACAGAGTGAAACCTAAACATGAAAACGGTTACTGCAAAGGAACGGTTTAACCTAGAAGAACGAAATTTGGTGAGCCAAGTGGGACTGGTGTACTGATCATTAAATGGATGTATCATCAAGATTGGGTGAAAAAATGTTTGCTGAGATTTCAGGAAACTCGTAGTTTTTTGGAAGCTTGGCAACCCCTTTCAATGAAAGTGATTCTCGTCAGTCTCTGCTTGGGGCTACTTCCAGAGGACACAAACCATAGCCCTAGAACTTGGAACTACATTATTGTGCCAGGTTTCAAAGAGATAGCACAAACCGTGTTTGATTTAGAGTTCCAAATACATGTATCCATATAGGAGAAAACAGAGTGAAACCTAAACATTAAAACGGTTACTGCAAAGGAACGGTTTAACCTAGAAGAACGAAATTTGGTGAGCCAAGTGGGACTGGTGTACTGATCATTAAATGGATGTATCATCAAGATTGGGTGAAAAAATGTTTGCTGAGATTTCAGGAAACTCGTAGTTTTTTGGAAGCTTGGCAACCCCTTTAAATGAAAGTGATTCTCGTCAGTCTCTGCTTGGGGCTACTTCCAGAGGACACAATCCATAGCCATAGAACTTGGAACTACATTATTTTGCCAAGTTTCAAAGAGCTAGCACAAACCGTGTTTGATTTACAGTTCCAACTACATGTATCCATATAGGAGAAAACAGAGTGAAACCTAACCATGAAAACGGTTACTGCAAAGGAACGGTTTAACCTAGAAGAACGAAATTTGGTGAGCCAAGTGGGACTGGTGTACTGATCATTACCTGCAAGTATCATCACGATTGGGTGAAAAAATGTTTGCTGAGATTTCAGGAAACTCGTAGTTTTTTGGAAGCTTGGCAACCCCTTTCAATGAAAGTGATTCTCGTCAGTCTCTGCTTGGGGCTACTTCCAGAGGACACAAACCATAGCCCTAGAACTTGGAACTATATTATTGTGCCAAGTTTCAAAGAGCTAGCACAAACCGTGTTTGATTTAGAGTTCCAACTACATGTATCCATATAGGAGAAAACAGAGTGAAACCTAAACATGAAAACGGTTACTGCAAAGGAACGAATTAACTTAGAAGAACGAAATTTGGTGAGCCAAGTGGGACTGGTGTACTGATCATTAAATGGATGTATCATCACGATTGGGTGAAAAAATGTTTGCTGAGTTTTCCGGAAACTCGTAGTTTTTTGGAAGCTTGGCAACCCCTTTCAATGAAAGTGATTCTCGTCAGTCTCTGCTTGGGGCTACTTCCAGAGGACACAAACCATAGCCATAGAACTTGGAACTACATTATTGTGCCAAGTTTCAAAGAGCTAGCACAAACCGTGTTTGATTTAGACTTCCAAATACATGTATCCATATAGGAGAAAACAGAGTGAAACCTAAACATGAAAACGGTTACTGCAAAGGAACGGTTTAACCTAGAAGAACGAAATTTGGTGAGCCAAGTGGGACTGGTGTACTGATCATTACCTGCAAGTATCATCACGATTGTGTGAAAAAATGTTTGCTGAGATTTCTGGAAACTCGTAGTTTTTTGGAAGCTTGGCAACCCCTTTCAATGAAAGTGATTCTCGTCAGTCTCTGCTTGGGGCTACTTCCAGAGGACACAAACCATAGCCCTAGAACTTGGAACTACATTATTGTGCCAGGTTTCAAAGAGATAGCACAAACCGTGTTTGATTTAGAGTTCCAAATACATGTATCCATATAGGAGAAAACAGAGTGAAACCTAAACATTAAAACGGTTACTGCAAAGGAACGGTTTAACCTAGAAGAACGAAATTTGGTGAGCCAAGTGGGACTGGTGTACTGATCATTAAATGGATGTATCATCAAGATTGGGTGAAAAAATGTTTGCTGAGATTTCAGGAAACTCGTAGTTTTTTGGAAGCTTGGCAACCCCTTTCAATGAAAGTGATTCTCGTCAGTCTCTGCTTGGGGCTACTTCCAGAGGACACAAACCATAGCCCTAGAACTTGGAACTACATTATTGTGCCAGGTTTCAAAGAGATAGCACAAACCGTGTTTGATTTAGAGTTCCAAATACATGTATCCATATAGGAGAAAACAGAGTGAAACCTAAACATTAAAACGGTTACTGCAAAGGAACGGTTTAACCTAGAAGAACGAAATTTGGTGAGCCAAGTGGGACTGGTGTACTGATCATTAAATGGATGTATCATCAAGATTGGGTGAAAAAATGTTTGCTGAGATTTCAGGAAACTCGTAGTTTTTTGGAAGCTTGGCAACCCCTTTAAATGAAAGTGATTCTCGTCAGTCTCTGCTTGGGGCTACTTCCAGAGGACACAATCCATAGCCATAGAACTTGGAACTACATTATTTTGCCAAGTTTCAAAGAGCTAGCACAAACCGTGTTTGATTTACAGTTCCAACTACATGTATCCATATAGGAGAAAACAGAGTGAAACCTAACCATGAAAACGGTTACTGCAAAGGAACGGTTTAACCTAGAAGAACGAAATTTGGTGAGCCAAGTGGGACTGGTGTACTGATCATTACCTGCAAGTATCATCACGATTGGGTGAAAAAATGTTTGCTGAGATTTCAGGAAACTCGTAGTTTTTTGGAAGCTTGGCAACCCCTTTCAATGAAAGTGATTCTCGTCAGTCTCTGCTTGGGGCTACTTCCAGAGGACACAAACCATAGCCCTAGAACTTGGAACTATATTATTGTGCCAAGTTTCAAAGAGCTAGCACAAACCGTGTTTGATTTAGAGTTCCAACTACATGTATCCATATAGGAGAAAACAGAGTGAAACCTAAACATGAAAACGGTTACTGCAAAGGAACGAATTAACTTAGAAGAACGAAATTTGGTGAGCCAAGTGGGACTGGTGTACTGATCATTAAATGGATGTATCATCACGATTGGGTGAAAAAATGTTTGCTGAGTTTTCCGGAAACTCGTAGTTTTTTGGAAGCTTGGCAACCCCTTTCAATGAAAGTGATTCTCGTCAGTCTCTGCTTGGGGCTACTTCCAGAGGACACAAACCATAGCCATAGAACTTGGAACTACATTATTGTGCCAAGTTTCAAAGAGCTAGCACAAACCGTGTTTGATTTAGACATCCAAATACATGTATCCATATAGGAGAAAACAGAGTGAAACCTAAACATGAAAACGGTTACTGCAAAGGAACGGTTTAACCTAGAAGAACGAAATTTGGTGAGCCAAGTGGGACTGGTGTACTGATCATTACCTGCAAGTATCATCACGATTGTGTGAAAAAATGTTTGCTGAGATTTCTGGAAACTCGTAGTTTTTTGGAAGCTTGGCAACCCCTTTCAATGAAAGTGATTCTCGTCAGTCTCTGCTTGGGGCTACTTCCAGAGGACACAAACCATAGCCCTAGAACTTGGAACTACATTATTGTGCCAGGTTTCAAAGAGATAGCACAAACCGTGTTTGATTTAGAGTTCCAAATACATGTATCCATATAGGAGAAAACAGAGTGAAACCTAAACATTAAAACGGTTACTGCAAAGGAACGGTTTAACCTAGAAGAACGAAATTTGGTGAGCCAAGTGGGACTGGTGTACTGATCATTAAATGGATGTATCATCAAGATTGGGTGAAAAAATGTTTGCTGAGATTTCAGGAAACTCGTAGTTTTTTGGAAGCTTGGCAACCCCTTTCAATGAAAGTGATTCTCGTCAGTCTCTGCTTGGGGCTACTTCCAGAGGACACAAACCATAGCCATAGAACTTGGAACTACATTATTGTGCCAAGTTTCAAAGAGCTAGCACAAACCGTGTTTGATTTAGACTTCCAAATACATGTATCCATATAGGAGAAAACAGAGTGAAACCTAAACATGAAAACGGTTACTGCAAAGGAACGGTTTAAGCTAGAAGAACGAAATTTGGTGAGCAAAGTGGGACTGGTGTACTGATCATTACCTGCAAGTATCATCACGATTGGGTGAAAAAATATTTGCTGAGATTTCAGGAAACTCGTAGTTTTTTGGAAGCTTGGCAACCCCTTTCAATGAAAGTGATTCTCGTCAGTCTCTGCTTGGGGCTACTTCCATAGGACACAAACCACTGCCATAGAACTTTGAGCTATATTATTGTGCCAAGTTTCAAAGAGCTAGCACAAACCGTGTTTGATTTAGAGTTCCAACTACATGTATCCATATAGGAGAAAACAGAGTGAAACCTAAACATGAAAACGGTTACTGCAAAGGAACGGTTTAACCTAGAAGAACGAAATTTGGTGAGCCAAGTGGGACTGGTGTACTGATCATTAAATGGATGTATCATCATGATCGGGTCAAAAAATGTTTGCTGAGATTTCAGGAAACTAGTAGTTTTTTGTAAGCTTGGCAACCCCTGTCAATGAAAGTGATTCTCGTCAGTCTCTGCTTGGGGCGACTTCCAGAGGACACAAACCATAGCCATAGAACTTGGAACTACATTATTGTTCCAAGTTTCAAAGAGCTAGCACAAACCGTGTTTGATTTATAGTTCCAACTACATGTATCCATATAGGAGAAAACAGAGTGAAACCCAAACATGAAAACGGTTACTGCAAAGGAACGGTTTAACCTAGAAGAACGAAATTTGGTGAGCCAAGTGGGACTGGTGTACTGATCATTAAATGTATGTATCATCAAGATTGGGTGAAAAAATGTTTGCTGAGATTTCAGGAAACTCGTAGTTTTTTGGAAGCTTGGCAACCCCTTTCAATGAAAGTGATTCTCGTCAGTCTCTGCTTGGGGCTACCTCCAGAGGACACAAACCATAGCCATAGAACTTGGAACTACATTATTGTGCCACGTTTCAAAGAGATAGCACAAACCATGTTTGATTTAGAGTTCCAACTACATGTATCCATATAGGAGAAAACAGAGTGAAACCTAAACATGAAAACGGTTACTGCAAAGGAACGGTTTAACCTAGAAGAACGAAATTTGGTGAGCCAAGTGGGACTGGTGTACTGATCATTACCTGCAAGTATCATCACGATTGGGTGAAAAAATGTTTGCTGAGATTTCAGGAAACTCGTAGTTTTTTGGAAGCTTGGCAACCCCTTTCAATGAAAGTGATTCTCGTCAGTCTCTGCTTGGGCCTACTTCCAGAGGACACAATCCATAGCCATAGAACTTGGAACTACATTATTGTGCCAAGTTTCAAAGAGCTAGCACAAACCGTGTTTGATTTAGAGTTCCAACTACATGTATCCATATAGGAGAAAACAGAGTGAAACCTAAACATGAAAACGGTTACTGCAAAGGAACGGTTTAACCTAGAAGAACGAAATTTGGTGAGCCAAGTGAGACTGGTGTACTGATCATTACCTGCAAGTATCATCATGATTGGGTCAAAAAATGTTTGCTGAGATTTCAGGAAACTCGTAGTTTTTTGTAAGCTTGGCAACCCCTGTCAATGAAAGTGATTCTCGTCAGTCTCTGCTTGGGGCGACTTCAGAGAACACAAACCATAGCCATAGAACTTGGAACTACATTATTGTGCCAAGTTTCAAAGAGCTAGCACAAACCGTGTTTGATTTAGAGTTCCAACTACATGTATCCATATAGGAGAAAACAGAGTGAAACCCAAACATGAAAACGGTTACTGCAAAGGAACAGTTTAACCTAGAAGAACGAAATTTGGTGAGCCAAGTGGGACTGGTGTACTGATCATTACCTGCAAGTATCATCAAGATTGGGTGAAAAAATGTTTGCTGAGATTTCAGGAAACTCGTCGTTTTTTGGAAGCTTGGCAACCCCTTTCAATGAAAGTGATTCTCGTCAGTCTCCGCTTGGGGCTACCTCCAGAGGTCACAAACCATAGCCATAGAACTTGGAACTACATTATTGTGCCACGTTTCAAAGAGATAGCACAAACCGTGTTTGATTTAGAGTTCCAACTACATGTATCCATATAGGAGAAAACAGAGTGAAACCTAAACATGAAAACGGTTACTGCAAAGGAACGGTTTAACCTAGAAGAACGAAATTTGGTGAGCCAAGTGGGACTGGTGTACTGATAATTACCTGCAAGTATCATCACGATTGGGTGAAAAAATGTTTGCTGAGATTCCAGGAAACTCGTAGTTTTTTGGAAGCTTGGCAACCCCTTTAAATGAAAGTGATTCTCCTCAGTTTCTGCTTGGGCCTACTTCCAGAGGACACAATCCATAGCCATAGAACTTGGAACTACATTATTGTGCCAAGTTTCAAAGAGCTAGCACAAACCGTGTTTGATTTAGAGTTCCAACTACATGTATCCATATAGGAGAAAACAGAGTGAAACCCAAACATGAAAACGGTTACTGCAAAGGAACAGTTTAACCTAGAAGAACGAAATTTGGTGAGCCAAGTGGGACTGGTGTACTGATCATTACCTGCAAGTATCATCAAGATTGGGTGAAAAAATGTTTGCTGAGATTTCAGGAAACTCGTCGTTTTTTGGAAGCTTGGCAACCCCTTTCAATGAAAGTGATTCTCGTCAGTCTTTTCTGGGGGCTACTTCCAGAGGACACAAACCATAGCCATAGAACTTGGAACTACATTATTGTGCCAAGTTTCAAAGAGATAGCACAAACCATGTTTGATTTAGAGTTCCAACTACATGTATCCATATAGGAGAAAACAGAGTGAAACCTAAACATGAAAACGGTTACTGCAAAGGAACGGTTTAACCTAGAAGAACGAAATTTGGTGAGCCAAGTGGGACTGGTGTACTGATCATTACCTGCAAGTATCATCACGATTGGGTGAAAAAATGTTTGCTGAGATTTCCGGAAACTCGTAGTATTTTGGAAGCTTGGCAACCCCTTTCAATGAAAGTGATTCTCGTCAGTCTCTGCTTGGGGCTACTTCCAGAGGACACAAACCATAGCCATAGAACTTGGAACTACATTATTGTTCCAAGTTTCAAAGAGCTAGCACAAACCGTGTTTGATTTAGTGTTCCAACTACATGTATCCATATAGGAGAAAACAGAGTGAAACCTAAACATGAAAACGGTTACTGCAAAGGAACGGTTTAACGTAGAAGAACGAAATTTGGTGAGCCAAGTGGGACTGGTGTACTGATCATTAAATGGATGTATCATCAAGATTGGGTGAAAAAATGTTTGCTGAGATTTCCGGAAACTCGTAGTTTTTTGGAAGCTTGGCAACCCCTTTCAATGAAAGTGATTCTCGTCAGTCTCTGCTTGGGGCTACTTCCAGAGGACACAAACCATAGCCATAGAACTTGGAACTACATTATTGTTCCAAGTTTCAAAGAGCTAGCACAAACCGTGTTTGATTTAGAGTTAGAACTACATGTATCCATATAGGAGAAAACAGAGTGAAACCTAAACATGAAAACGGTTACTGCAAAGGAACGGTTTAACCTAGAAGAACGAAATTTGGTGAGCCAAGTGGGACTGGTGTACTGATCATTAAATGGATGTATCATCAAGATTGGGTGAAAAAATGTTTGCTGAGATTTCAGGAAACTCGTAGTTTTTTGGAAGCTTGGCAACCCCTTTCAATGAAAGTGATTCTCGTCAGTCTCCGCTTGGGGCTACCTCCAGAGGTCACAAACCATAGCCATAGAACTTGGAACTACATTATTGTGCCACGTTTCAAAGAGATAGCACAAACCGTGTTTGATTTAGTGTTCCAACTACATGTATCCATATAGGAGAAAACAGAGTGAAACCTAAACATGAAAACGGTTACTGCAAAGGAACGGTTTAACCTAGAAGAACGAAATTTGGTGAGCCAAGTGGGACTGGTGTACTGATCATTAAATGGATGTATCATCAAGATTGGGTGAAAAAATGTTTGCTGAGTTTTCCGGAAACTCGTAGTTTTTTGGAAGCTTGGCAACCCCTTTCAATGAAAGTGATTCTCGTCAGTCTCTGCTTGGGGCTACTTCCAGAGGACACAAACCATAGCCATAGAACTTGGAACTACATTATTGTGCCAAGTTTCAAAGAGCTAGCACAAACCGTGTTTGATTTAGACTTCCAAATACATGTATCCATATAGGAGAAAACAGAGTGAAACCTAAACATGAAAACGGTTACTGCAAAGGAACGGTTTAACCTAGAAGAACGAAATTTGGTGAGCCAAGTGGGACTGGTGTACTGATCATTACCTGCAAGTATCATCACGATTGTGTGAAAAAATTTTTGCTGAGATTTCTGGAAACTCGTAGTTTTTTGGAAGCTTGGCAACCCCTTTCAATGAAAGTGATTCTCGTCAGTCTCTGCTTGGGGCTACTTCCAGAGGACACAAACCATAGCCCTAGAACTTGGAACTACATTATTGTGCCAGGTTTCAAAGAGATAGCACAAACCGTGTTTGATTTAGAGTTCCAAATACATGTATCCATATAGGAGAAAACAGAGTGAAACCTAAACATTAAAACGGTTACTGCAAAGGAACGGTTTAACCTAGAAGAACGAAATTTGGTGAGCCAAGTGGGACTGGTGTACTGATCATTAAATGGATGTATCATCAAGATTGGGTGAAAAAATGTTTGCTGAGATTTCAGGAAACTCGTAGTTTTTTGGAAGCTTGGCAACCCCTTTCAATGAAAGTGATTCTCGTCAGTCTCTGCTTGGGGCTACCTCCAGAGGACACAAACCATAGCCATAGAACTTGGAACTACATTATTGTGCCACGTTTCAAAGAGATAGCACAAACCGTGTTTGATTTAGAGTTCCAACTACATGTATCCATATAGGAGAAAACAGAGTGAAACCTAAACATGAAAACGGTTACTGCAAAGGAACGGTTTAACCTAGAAGAACGAAATTTGGTGAGCCAAGTGGGACTGGTGTACTGATCATTACCTGCAAGTATCATCACGATTGGGTGAAAAAATGTTTGCTGAGATTTCAAGAAACTCGTAGTTTTTGGAAGCTTGGCAACCCCTTTCAATGAAAGTGATTCTCGTCAGTCTCTGCTTGGGGCTACTTCCAGAGGACACAATCCATAGCCCTAGAACTTGGAACTATATTATTGTGCCAAGTTTCAAAGAGCTAGCACAAACCGTGTTTGATTTAGAGTTCCAACTACATGTATCCATATAGGAGAAAACAGAGTGAAACCTAAACATGAAAACGGTTACTGCAAAGGAACGGTTTAACCTAGAAGAACGAAATTTGGTGAGCCAAGTGGGACTGGTGTACTGATCATTAAATGGATGTATCATCAAGATTGGGTGAAAAAATGTTTGCTGAGTTTTCCGGAAACTCGTAGTTTTTTGGAAGCTTGGCAACCCCTTTCAATGAAAGTGATTCTCGTCAGTCTCTGCTTGGGGCTACTTCCAGAGGACACAAACCATAGCCATAGAACTTGGAACTACATTATTGTGCCAAGTTTCAAAGAGCTAGCACAAACCGTGTTTGATTTAGACTTCCAAATACATGTATCCATATAGGAGAAAACAGAGTGAAACCTAAACATGAAAACGGTTACTGCAAAGGAACGGTTTAAGCTAGAAGAACGAAATTTGGTGAGCAAAGTGGGACTGGTGTACTGATCATTACCTGCAAGTATCATCACGATTGGGTGAAAAAATATTTGCTGAGATTTCAGGAAACTCGTAGTTTTTTGGAAGCTTGGCAACCCCTTTCAATGAAAGTGATTCTCGTCAGTCTCTGCTTGGGGCTACTTCCATAGGACACAAACCACTGCCATAGAACTTGGAGCTATATTATTGTGCCAAGTTTCAAAGAGCTAGCACAAACCGTGTTTGATTTAGAGTTCCAACTACATGTATCCATATAGGAGAAAACAGAGTGAAACCTAAACATGAAAACGGTTACTGCAAAGGAACGGTTTAACCTAGAAGAACGAAATTTGGTGAGCCAAGTGGGACTGGTGTACTGATCATTAAATGGATGTATCATCATGATCGGGTCAAAAAATGTTTGCTGAGATTTCAGGAAACTCGTAGTTTTTTGTAAGCTTGGCAACCCCTGTCAATGAAAGTGATTCTCGTCAGTCTCTGCTTGGGGCGACTTCCAGAGGACACAAACCATAGCCATAGAACTTGGAACTACATTATTGTTCCAAGTTTCAAAGAGCTAGCACAAACCGTGTTTGATTTATTGTTCCAACTACATGTATCCATATAGGAGAAAACAGAGTGAAACCCAAACATGAAAACGGTTACTGCAAAGGAACGGTTTAACCTAGAAGAACGAAATTTGGTGAGCCAAGTGGGACTGGTGTACTGATCATTAAATGTATGTATCATCAAGATTGGGTGAAAAAATGTTTGCTGAGATTTCAGGAAACTCGTAGTTTTTTGGAAGCTTGGCAACCCCTTTCAATGAAAGTGATTCTCGTCAGTCTCTGCTTGGGGCTACCTCCAGAGGACACAAACCATAGCCATAGAACTTGGAACTACATTATTGTGCCACGTTTCAAAGAGATAGCACAAACCATGTTTGATTTAGAGTTCCAACTACATGTATCCATATAGGAGAAAACAGAGTGAAACCTAAACATGAAAACGGTTACTGCAAAGGAACGGTTTAACCTAGAAGAACGAAATTTGGTGAGCCAAGTGGGACTGGTGTACTGATCATTACCTGCAAGTATCATCACGATTGGGTGAAAAAATGTTTGCTGAGATTTCAGGAAACTCGTAGTTTTTTGGAAGCTTGGCAACCCCTTTCAATGAAAGTGATTCTCGTCAGTCTCTGCTTGGGCCTACTTCCAGAGGACACAATCCATAGCCATAGAACTTGGAACTACATTATTGTGCCAAGTTTCAAAGAGCTAGCACAAACCGTGTTTGATTTAGAGTTCCAACTACATGTATCCATATAGGAGAAAACAGAGTGAAACCCAAACATGAAAACGGTTACTGCAAAGGAACAGTTTAACCTAGAAGAACGAAATTTGGTGAGCCAAGTGGGACTGGTGTACTGATCATTACCTGCAAGTATCATCAAGATTGGGTGAAAAAATGTTTGCTGAGATTTCAGGAAACTCGTCGTTTTTTGGAAGCTTGGCAACCCCTTTCAATGAAAGTGATTCTCCTCAGTCTCCGCTTGGGGCTACCTCCAGAGGTCACAAACCATAGCCATAGAACTTGGAACTACATTATTGTGCCACGTTTCAAAGAGATAGCACAAACCGTGTTTGATTTAGAGTTCGAACTACATGTATCCATATAGGAGAAAACAGAGTGAAACCTAAACATGAAAACGGTTACTGCAAAGGAACGGTTTAACCTAGAAGAACGAAATTTGGTGAGCCAAGTGGGACTGGTGTACTGATAATTACCTGCAAGTATCATCACGATTGGGTGAAAAAATGTTTGCTGAGATTCCAGGAAACTCGTAGTTTTTTGGAAGCTTGGCAACCCCTTTAAATGAAAGTGATTCTCCTCAGTCTCTGCTTGGGCCTACTTCCAGAGGACACAATCCATAGCCATAGAACTTGGAACTACATTATTTTGCCAAGTTTCAAAGAGCTAGCACAAACCGTGTTTGATTTAGAGTTCCAACTACATGTATCCATATAGGAGAAAACAGAGTGAAACCTAAACATGAAAACGGTTACTGCAAAGGAACGGTTTAAACTAGAAGAACGAAATTTGGTGAGCCAAGTGGGACTGGTGTACTGATCATTACCTGCAAGTATCATCACGATTGGGTGAAAAAATGTTTGCTGAGATTTCAGGAAACTCGTAGTTTTTGGAAGCTTGGCAACCCCTTTCAATGAATGTGATTCTCGTCAGTCTCTGCTTGGGGCTACTTCCAGAGGACACAAACCATAGCCCTAGAACTTGGAACTATATTATTGTGCCAAGTTTCAAAGAGCTAGCACAAACCGTGTTTGATTTAGAGTTCCAACTACATGTGTCCATATAGGAGAAAACAGAGTGAAACCTAAACATGAAAACGGTTACTGCAAAGGAACGGTTTAACCTAGAAGAACGAAATTTGGTGAGCCAAGTGGGACTGGTGTACTGATCATTAAATGGATGTATCATCAAGATTGGGTGAAAAAATGTTTGCTGAGTTTTCCGGAAACTCGTAGTTTTTTGGAAGCTTGGCAACCCCTTTCAATGAAAGTGATTCTCGTCAGTCTCTGCTTGGGGCTACTTCCAGAGGACACAAACCATAGCCATAGAACTTGGAACTACATTATTGTGCCAAGTTTCAAAGAGCTAGCACAAACCGTGTTTGATTTAGACTTCCAAATACATGTATCCATATAGGAGAAAACAGAGTGAAACCTAAACATGAAAACGGTTAGTGCAAAGGAACGGTTTAACCTATAAGAACGAAATTTGGTGAGCCAAGTGGGACTGGTGTACTGATCATTACCTGCAAGGATCATCACGATTGTGTGGAAAAAATGTTTGCTGAGATTTCTGGAAACTCGTAGTTTTTTGGAAGCTTGGCAACCCCTTTCAATGAAAGTGATTCTCGTCAGTCTCTGCTTGGGGCTACTTCCAGAGGACACAAACCATAGCCCTAGAACTTGGAACTACATTATTGTGCCAGGTTTCAAAGAGATAGCACAAACCGTGTTTGATTTAGAGTTCCAACTACATGTATCCATATAGGAGAAAACAGAGTGAAACCTAAACATTAAAACGGTTACTGCAAAGGAACGGTTTAACCTAGAAGAACGAAATTTGGTGAGCCAATTGGGACTGGTGTACTGATCATTAAATGGATGTATCATCAAGATTGGGTGAAAAAATGTTTGCTGAGATTTCAGGAAACTCGTAGTTTTTTGGAAGCTTGGCAACCCCTTTCAATGAAAGTGATTCTCGTCAGTCTCTGCTTGGGTTTACCTCCAGAGGACACAAACCATAGCCATAGAACTTGGAACTACATTATTGTCCCACGTTTCAAAGAGATAGCACAAACCGTGTTTGATTTAGAGTTCCAACTACATGTATCCATATAGGAGAAAACAGAGTGTAACCTAAACATGAAAACGGTTACTGCAAAGGAACGGTTTAACCTAAAAGAACGAAATTTGGTGAGCCAAGTGGGACTGGTGTACTGATCATTACCTGCAAGTATCATCACGATTGGGTGAAAAAATGTTTGCTGAGATTTCAGGAAACTCGTAGTTTTTTGGAAGCTTGGCAACCCCTTTCAATGAAAGTGATTCTCCTCAGTCTCTGCTTGGGCCTACTTCCAGAAGACACAATCCATAGCCCTAGAACTTGGAACTATATTATTGTGCCAAGTTTCAAAGAGCTAGCACAAACCGTGTTTGATTTAGAGTTCCAACTACATGTATCCATATAGGAGAAAACAGAGTGAAACCTAAACATGAAAACGGTTACTGCAAAGGAACGGTTTAACTTAGAAGAACGAAATTTTGTGAGGCAAGTGGGACTGGTGTACTGATCATTAAATGGATGTATCATCAAGATTGGGTGAAAAAATGTTTGCTGAGATTTCCGGAAACTCGTAGTTTTTTGGAAGCTTGGCAACCCCTTTCAATGAAAGTGATTCTCGTCAGTCTCTGCTTGGGGCTACTTCCAGAGGACACAAACCATAGCCATAGAACTTGGAACTACATTATTGTTCCAAGTTTCAAAGAGCTAGCACAAACCGTGTTTGATTTAGACTTCCAACTACATGTATCCATATAGGAGAAAACAGAGTGAAACCTAAACATGAAAACGGTTACTGCAAAGGAACGCTTTAACCTAGAAGAACGAAATTTGGTGAGCCAAGTGGGACTGGTGTACTGATCATTAAATGGATGTATCACCAAGATTGGGTGAAAAAATGTTTGCTGAGATTTCAGAAAACTCGTAGTTTTTTGGAAGCTTGGCAACCCCTTTCAATGAAAGTGATTCTCGTCAGTCTCTGCTTGGGGGTACTTCCAGAGGACACAATCCATAGCCATAGAACTTGGAACTACATTATTGTGCCAAGTTTCAAAGTGCTAGCACAAACCGGGTTTGATTTAGAGTTCCAACTACATGTATCCATATAGGAGAAAACAGAGTGAAACCTAAACATGAAAACGGTTACTGCAAAGGAACGGTTTAACCTAGAAGAACGAAATTTGGTGAGCCAAGTGGGACTGGTGTACTGATCATTACCTGCAAGTATCATCACGATTGGGTGAAAAAATGTTTGCTGAGATTTCAGGAAACTCGTAGTTTTTTGGAAGCTTGGCAACCCCTTTCAATGAAAGTGATTCTCCTCAGTCTCTGCTTGGGGCTACTTCCAGAGGACACAAACCATAGCCATAGAACTTGGAACTACATTATTGTTCCAAGTTTCAAAGAGCTAGCACAAACCGTGTTTGATTTAGACTTCCAACTACATGTATCCATATAGGAGAAAACAGAGTGAAACCTAAACATGAAAACGGTTACTGCAAAGGAACGGTTTAACCTAGAAGAACGAAATTTGGTGAGCCAAGTGGGACTGGTGTACTGATCATTAAATGGATGTATCATCAAGATTGGGTGAAAAAATGTTTGCTGAGATTTCAGGAAACTCGTAGTTTTTTGGAAGCTTGGCAACCCCTTTCAATGAAAGTGATTCTCGTCAGTCTCTGCTTGGGGTACTTCCAGAGGACACAATCCATAGCCATAGAACTTGGAACTACATTATTGTGCCAAGTTTCAAAGTGCTAGCACAAACCGGGTTTGATTTAGAGTTCCAACTACATGTATCCATATAGGAGAAAACAGAGTGAAACCTAAACATGAAAACGGTTACTGCAAAGGAACGGTTTAACCTAGAAGAACGAAATTTGGTGAGCCAAGTGGGACTGGTGTACTGATCATTACCTGCAAGTATCATCACGATTGGGTGAAAAAATGTTTGCTGAGATTTCAGGAAACTCGTAGTTTATTGGAAGGTTGGCAACCCCTTTCAATGAAAGTGATTCTCGTCAGTCTCTGCTTGGGGCTACTTCCAGAGGACACAAACCATAGCCCTAGAACTTGGAACTACATTATTGTGCCAAGTTTCAAAGAGATAGCACAAACCGTGTTTGATTTAGACTTCCAACTACATGTATCCATATAGGAGAAAACAGAGTGAAACCTAAACATGAAAACGGTTACTGCAAAGAACGGTTTAACCTAGAAGAACGAAATTTGGTGAGCTAAGTGTGACTGGTGAACTGATCATTAAATGGATGTATCATCAAGATTGGGTGAAAAAATGTTTGCTGAGATTTCAGGAAACTCGTAGTTTTTTGGAAGCTTGGCAACCCCTTTCAATGAAAGTGATTCTCGTCATTCTCTGCTTGGGGCTACTTCCAGAGGACACAAACCATAGCCATAGAACTTGGAACTACATTATTGTTCCAAGTTTCAAAGAGATAGCACAAACCGTGTTTGATTTAGAGTTCCAACTACATGTATCCATATAGGAGAAAACAGAGTGAAACCTAAACATGAAAACGGTTACTGCAAAGGAACGGTTTAACCTAGAAGAACGAAATTTGGTGAGCCAAGTGGGACTGGTGTACTGATCATTACCTGCAAGTATCATCACGATTGGGTGAAAAAATGTTTGCTGAGATTTCCGGAAAATCGTAGTTTTTTGGAAGCTTGGCAACCCCTTTCAATGAAAGTGATTCTCGTCAGTCTCTGCTAGGGCTACTTCCAGAGGACACAAACCATAGCCATAGAACTTGGAACTACATTATTGTGCCAAGTTTCAAAGAGCTAGCACAAACCTTGTTTGATTTAGAGTTCCAACTACATGTATCCATATAGGAGAAAACAGAGTGAAACCTAAACATGAAAACGGTTACTGCAAAGGAACGGTTTAACGCAGAAGAACGAAATTTGGTGAGCCAAGTGGGAATGGTGTACTGATCATTAAATGGATGTATCATCAAGATTGGGTGAAAAAATGGTTGCTGAGATTTCAGGAAACTCGTAGTTTTTTGGAAGCTTGGCAACCCCTTTCAATGAAAGTGATTCTCGTCAGTCTCTGCTTGGGAGTACTTCCAGAGGACACAATCCATAGCCCTAGAACTTGGAACTACATTATTGTGCCAAGTTTCAAAGTGCTAGCACAAACCGTGTTTGATTTAGAGTTCCAACTACATGTATCCATATAGGAGAAAACAGAGTGAAACCTAAACATGAAAACGGTTACTGCAAAGGAACGGTTTTACCTAGAAGAACGAAATTTGGTGAGCCAAGTGGGACTGGTGTACTGATCATTACCTGCAAGTATCATCACGATTGGGTGAAAAAATGTTTGCTGAGATTTCAGGAAACTCGTAGTTTTTTGGAAGGTTGGCAACCCCTTTCAATGAAAGTGATTCTCGTCAGTCTCTGCTTGGGGCTACTTCCAGAGGACACAAACCATAGCCCTAGATCTTGGAACTACATTATTGTGCCAAGTTTCAAAGAGCTAGCACAAACCGTGTTTGATTTAGAGTTCCAACTACATGTATCCATATAGGAGAAAACAGAGTGAAACCTAAACATGAAAACGGTTACTGCAAAGGAACGGTTTAACCTAGAAGAACGAAATTTGGTGAGCCAAGTGGGACTGGTGTACTGATCATTAAATGGATGTAGCATCAAGATTGGGTGAAAAATGTTTGCTGAGTTTTCCGGAAACTCATAGTTTTTTGGAAGCTTGGCAACCCCTTTCAATGAAAGTGATTCTCGTCAGTCTCTGCTTGGGGCGACTTCCAGAGGACACAAACCATAGCCATAGAACTTGGAACTACATTATTGTTCCAAGTTTCAAAGAGATAGCACAAACCGTGTTTGATTTAGAGTTCCAAATACATGTATCCATATAGGAGAAAACAGAGTGAAACCCAAACATGAAAACGGTTACTGCAAAGGAACGGTTTAACCTAGAAGAACGAAATTTGGTGAGCCAAGTGGGACTGGTGTACTGATCATTAAATGGATGTATCATCAAGATTGGGTGAAAAAATGTTTGCTGAGATTTCAGGAAACTCGTAGTTTTTTGGAAGCTTGGCAACCCCTTTCAATGAAAGTGATTCTCGTCAGTCTTTTCTGGGGGCTACTTCCAGAGGACACAAACCATAGCCATAGAACTTGGAACTACATTATTGTGCCAAGTTTCAAAGAGATAGCACAAACCGTGTTTGATTTAGAGTTCCAACTACATGTATCCATATAGGAGAAAACAGAGTGAAACCTAAACATGAAAACGGTTACTGCAAAGGAACGGTTTAACCTAGAAGAACGAAATTTGGTGAGCCAAGTGGGACTGGTGTACTGATCATTACCTGCAAGTATCATCACGATTGGGTGAAAAAATGTTTGCTGAGATTTCCGGAAACTCGTAGTATTTTGGAAGCTTGGCAACCCCTTTCAATGAAAGTGATTCTCGTCAGTCTCTGCTTGGGGCTACTTCCAGAGGACACAAACCATAGCCATAGAACTTGGAACTACATTATTGTTCCAAGTTTCAAAGAGCTAGCACAAACCGTGTTTGATTTAGTGTTCCAACTACATGTATCCATATAGGAGAAAACAGAGTGAAACCTAAACATGAAAACGGTTACTGCAAAGGAAGGGTTTAACCTAGAAGAACGAAATTTGGTGAGCCAAGTGGGACTGGTGTACTGATCATTAAATGGATGTATCATCAAGATTGGGTGAAAAAATGTTTGCTGAGATTTCCGGAAACTCGTAGTTTTTTGGAAGCTTGGCAACCCCTTTCAATGAAAGTGATTCTCGTCAGTCTCTGCTTGGGGCTACTTCCAGAGGACACAAACCATAGCCATAGAACTTGGAACTGCATTATTGTTCCAAGTTTCAAAGAGCTAGCACAAACCGTGTTTGATTTAGACTTCCAACTACATGTATCCATATAGGAGAAAACAGAGTGAAACCTAAACATGAAAACGGTTACTGCAAAGGAACGGTTTAACCTAGAAGAACGAAATTTGGTGAGCCAAGTGGGACTGGTGTACTGATCATTAAATGGATGTATCATCAAGATTGGGTGAAAAAATGTTTGCTGAGATTTCAGGAAACTCGTAGTTTTTTGGAAGCTTGGCAACCCCTTTCAATGAAAGTGATTCTCGTCAGTCTCCGCTTGGGGCTACCTCCAGAGGTCACAAACCATAGCCATAGAACTTGGAACTACATTATTGTGCCACGTTTCAAAGAGATAGCACAAACCGTGTTTGATTTAGTGTTCCAACTACATGTATCCATATAGGAGAAAACAGAGTGAAACCTAAACATGAAAACGGTTACTGCAAAGGAACGGTTTAACCTAGAAGAACGAAATTTGGTGAGCCAAGTGGGACTGGTGTACTGATCATTACCTGCAAGTATCATCACGATTGGGTGAAAAAATGTTTGCTGAGATTTCAGGAAACTCGTAGTTTTTTGGAAGCTTGGCAACCCCTTTAAATGAAAGTGATTCTCGTCAGTCTCTGCTTGGGGCTACTTCCAGAGGACACAATCCATAGCCATAGAACTTGGAACTACATTATTTTGCCAAGTTTCAAAGAGCTAGCACAAACCGTGTTTGATTTACAGTTCCAACTACATGTATCCATATAGGAGAAAACAGAGTGAAACCTAAACATGAAAACGGTTACTGCAAAGGAACGGTTTAACCTAGAAGAACGAAATTTGGTGAGCCAAGTGGGACTGGTGTACTGATCATTACCTGCAAGTATCATCACGATTGGGTGAAAAAATGTTTGCTGAGATTTCAGGAAACTCGTAGTTTTTTGGAAGCTTGGCAACCCCTTTCAATGAAAGTGATTCTCGTCAGTCTCTGCTTGGGGCTACTTCCAGAGGACACAAACCATAGCCCTAGAACTTGGAACTATATTATTGTGCCAAGTTTCAAAGAGCTAGCACAAACCGTGTTTGATTTAGAGTTCCAACTACATGTATCCATATAGGAGAAAACAGAGTGAAACCTAAACATGAAAACGGTTACTGAAAAGGAACGGTTTAACCTAGAAGAACGAAATTTGGTGAGCCAAGTGGGACTGGTGTACTGATCATTAAATGGATGTATCATCAAGATTGGGTGAAAAAATGTTTGCTGAGTTTTCCGGAAACTCGTAGTTTTTTGAAGCTTGGCAACCCCTTTCAATGAAAGTGATTCTCGTCAGTCTCTGCTTGGGGCTACTTCCAGAGGACACAAACCATAGCCATAGAACTTGGAACTACATTATTGTGCCAAGTTTCAAAGAGCTAGCACAAACCGTGTTTGATTTAGACTTCCAAATACATGTATCCATATAGGAGAAAACAGAGTGAAACCTAAACATGAAAACGGTTACTGCAAAGGAACGGTTTAAGCTAGAAGAACGAAATTTGGTGAGCAAAGTGGGACTGGTGTACTGATCATTACCTGCAAGTATCATCACGATTGGGTGAAAAAATATTTGCTGAGATTTCAGGAAACTCGTAGTTTTTTGGAAGCTTGGCAACCCCTTTCAATGAAAGTGATTCTCGTCCGTCTCTGCTTGGGGCTACTTCCATAGGACACAAACCACTGCCATAGAACTTGGAGCTATATTATTGTGCCAAGTTTCAAAGAGCTAGCACAAACCGTGTTTGATTTAGAGTTCCAACTACATGTATCCATATAGGAGAAAACAGAGTGAAACCTAAACATGAAAACGGTTACTGCAAAGGAACGGTTTAACCTAGAAGAACGAAATTTGGTGAGCCAAGTGGGACTGGTGTACTGATCATTAAATGGATGTATCATCATGATCGGGTCAAAAAATGTTTGCTGAGATTTCAGGAAACTCGTAGTTTTTTGTAAGCTTGGCAACCCCTGTCAATGAAAGTGATTCTCGTCAGTCTCTGCTTGGGGCGACTTCCAGAGGACACAAACCATAGCCATAGAACTTGGAACTACATTATTGTTCCAAGTTTCAAAGAGCTAGCACAAAACCGTGTTTGATTTAGAGTTCCAACTACATGTATCCATATAGGAGAAAACAGAGTGAAACCCAAACATGAAAACGGTTACTGCAAAGGAACGGTTTAACCTAGAAGAACGAAATTTGGTGAGCCAAGTGGGACTGGTGTACTGATCATTAAATGGATGTATCATCAAGATTGGGTGAAAAAATGTTTGCTGAGATTTCAGGAAACTCGTAGTTTTTTGGAAGCTTGGCAACCCCTTTCAATGAAAGTGATTCTCGTCAGTCTCTGCTTGGGGCTACCTCCAGAGGACACAAACCATAGCCATAGAACTTGGAACTACATTATTGTGCCACGTTTCAAAGAGATAGCACAAACCATGTTTGATTTAGAGTTCCAACTACATGTATCCATATAGGAGAAAACAGAGTGAAACCTAAACATGAAAACGGTTACTGCAAAGGAACGGTTTAACCTAGAAGAACGAAATTTGGTGAGCCAAGTGGGACTGGTGTACTGATCATTACCTGCAAGTATCATCACGATTGGTTGAAAAAATGTTTGCTGAGATTTCAGGAAACTCGTAGTTTTTTGGAAGCTTGGCAACCCCTGCAAGTATCATCACGATTGGTTGAAAAAATGTTTGCTGAGATTTCAGGAAACTCGTAGTTTTTTGGAAGCTTGGCAACCCCTTTCAATGAAAGTGATTCTCGTCAGTCTCTGCTTGGGCCTACTTCCAGAGGACACAATCCATAGCCATAGAACTTGGAACTACATTATTGTGCCAAGTTTCAAAGAGCTAGCACAAACCGTGTTTGATTTAGAGTTCCAACTACATGTATCCATATAGGAGAAAACAGAGTGAAACCTAAACATGAAAACGGTTACTGCAAAGGAACGGTTTAACCTAGAAGAACGAAATTTGGTGAGCCAAGTGAGACTGGTGTACTGATCATTACCTGCAAGTATCATCATGATTGGGTCAAAAAATGTTTTGCTGAGATTTCAGGAAACTCGTAGTTTTTTCTAAGCTTGGCAACCCCTGTCAATGAAAGTGATTCTCGTCAGTCTCTGCTTGGGGCGACTTCAGAGAACACAAACCATAGCCATAGAACTTGGGAAGTACATTATTGTGCCAAGTTTCAAAGAGCTAGCACAAACCGTGTTTGATTTAGAGTTCCAACTACATGTATCCATTTAGGAGAAAACAGAGTGAAACCCAAACATGAAAACGGTTACTGCAAAGGAACAGTTTAACCTAGAAGAACGAAATTTGGTGAGCCAAGTGGGACTGGTGTACTGATCAAGTATATTCCTGCAAGTATCATCAAGATTGGGTGAAAAAATGTTTGCTGAGATTTCAGGAAAACCTTTAAATGAAAGTGATTCTCGTCAGTCTCTTCTGGGGGCTACTTCCAGAGGACACAAACCATAGCCCTAGAACTTGGAACTATATTATTGTGCCAAGTTTCAAAGAGCTAGCACAAACCGTGTTTGATTTAGAGTTCCAACTACATGTGTCCATATAGGAGAAAACAGAGTGAAACCTAAACATGAAAACGGTTACTGCAAAGGAACGGTTTAACCTAGAAGAACGAAATTTTGGTGAGCCAAGTGGGACTGGTGTACTGATCATTAAATGGATGTATCATCAAGATTGGGTGAAAAAATGTTTGCTGAGTTTTCCGGAAACTCGTAGTTTTTTGGAAGCTTGGCAACCCCTTTCAATGAAAGTGATTCTCGTTGAGGACACAAACCATAGCCATAGAACTTGGAACTACATTATTGTGCCAAGTTTCAAAGAGCTAGCACAAACCGTGTTTGATTTAGACTTCCAAATACATGTATCCATATAGGAGAAAACAGAGTGAAACCTAAACATGAAAACGGTTACTGCAAAGGAACGGTTTAAGCTAGAAGAACGAAATTTGGTTGGGGAATCATTACCTGCAAGTATCATCACGATTGGGTGAAAAAATATTTGCTGAGATTTCAGGAAACTCGTAGTTTTTTGGAAGCTTGGCAACCCCTTTCAATGAAAGTGATTCTCGTCAGTCTCTGCTTGGGGCTACTTCCAATACACAAAACTATATTATTGTGCCAAGTTTCAAAGAGCTAGCACAAACCGTGTTTGATTTAGAGTTCCAACTACATGTATCCATATAGGAGAAAACAGAGTGAAACCTAAACATGGAAAACGGTTACTGCAAAGGAACGGTTTAACCTAGAAGAACGAAATTTTGGTGAGCCAAGTGGGACTGGTGTACTGATCATTAAATGGATGTATCATCAAGATTGGGTGAAAAAATGTTTGCTGAGATTTCCGGAAACTCGTAGTTTTTTGGAAGCTTGGCAACCCCTTTCAATGAAAGTGATTCTCGTCAGTCTCTGCTTGGGTCTACTTCCAGAGGACACAAACCATAGCCATAGAACTTGGAACTACATTATTGTGCCAAGTTTCAAAGAGCTAGCACAAACCGTGTTTGATTTAGACTTCCAACTACATGTATCCATATAGAGAAAACAGAGTGAAACCTAAACATGAAAACGGTTACTGCAAAGGAACGGTTTAACCTAGAAGAACGAAATTTGGTGAGCCAAGTGGGACTGGTGTACTGATCATTAAATGGATGTATCATCAAGATTGGGTGAAAAAATGTTTGCTGAGATTTCAGGAAACTCGTAGTTTTTTGGAAGCTTGGCAACCCCTTTCAATGAAAGTGATTCTCGTCAGTCTCTGCTTGGGGCTACTTCCAGAGGACACAATCCATAGCCATAGAACTTGGAACTACATTATTGTGCCAAGTTTCAAAGTGCTAGCACAAACCGGGTTTGATTTAGAGTTCCAACTACATGTATCCATATAGGAGAAAACAGAGTGAAACCTAAACATGAAAACGGTTACTGCAAAGGAACGGTTTAACCTAGAAGAACGAAATTTGGTGAGGCAAGTGGGACTGGTGTACTGATCATTAACTGGCAAGTATCATCACGATTGGGTGAAAAAATGTTTGCTGAGATTTCAGGAAACTCGTAGTTTTTTGGAAGCTTGGCAACCCCTTTCAATGAAAGTGATTCTCCTCAGTCTCTGCTTGGGGCTACTTCCAGAGGACACAAACCATAGCCATAGAACTTGGAACTACATTATTGTTCCAAGTTTCAAAGAGCTAGCACAAACCGTGTTTGATTTAGAACTTCCAACTACATGTATCCATATAGGAGAAAACAGAGTGAAACCTAAACATGAAAACGGCTTACTGCAAAGGAACGGTTTAACCTAGAAGAACGAAATTTGGTGAGCCAAGTGGGACTGGTGTACTGATCATTAAAATGGATGTATCATCAAGATTGGGTGAAAAAATGTTTGCTGAGATTTCAGGAAACTCGTAGTTTTTGGAAGCTTGGCAACCCCTTTCAATGAAAGTGATTCTCGTCAGTCTCTGCTTGGGGTACTTCCAGAGGACACAATCCATAGCCATAGAACTTGGAACTACATTATTGTGCCAAGTTTCAAAGTGCTAGCACAAACCGGGTTTGATTTAGAGTTCCAACTACATGTATCCATATAGAGAAAACAGAGTGAAACCTAAACATGAAAACGGTTACTGCAAAGGAACGGTTTAACCTAGAAGAACGAAATTTGGTGACCCAAGTGGGACTGGTGTACTGATCATTACCTGCAAGTATCATCACGATTGGGTGAAAAAATGTTTGCTGAGATTTCAGGAAACTCGTAGTTTTATTGGAAGGTTGGCAACCCCTTTCAATGAAAGTGATTCTCGTCAGTCTCTGCTTGGGGCTACTTCCAGAGGACACAAACCATAGCCCTAGAACTTGGAACTACATTATTGTGCCAAGTTTCAAAGAGATAGCACAAACCGTGTTTGATTTAGACTTCCAACTACATGTATCCATATAGGAGAAAACAGAGTGAAACCTAAACATGAAAACGCTTACTGCAAAGAACGGTTTAACCTAGAAGAAACGAAATTTGGTGAGCCTAAGTGGGACTGGTGAACTGATCATTAAATGGATGTATCATCAAGATTGGGTGAAAAAATGTTTGCTGAGATTTCAGGAAACTCGTAGTTTTTTGGAAGCTTGGCAACCCTTTCAATGAAAGTGATTCTCGTCATTCTCTGCTTGGGGGCTACTTCCAGAGGACAAAATCCATAGCCATAGAACTTGGAACTACATTTATTGTTCCAAGTTTCAAAGAGATAGCACAAACCGTGTTTGATTTAGAGTTCCAACTACATGTATCCATATAGGAGAAAACAGAGTGAAACCTAAACATGAAAACGGTTACTGCAAAGGAACGGTTTAACCTAGAAGAACGAAATTTGGTGAGCCAAGTGGGACTGGTGTACTGATCATTACCTGCAAGTATCATCACGATTGGGTGAAAAAATGTTTGCTGAGATTTCCGGAAAATCGTAGGTTTTTTGGAAGCTTGGCAACCCTTTCAATGAAAGTGATTCTCGTCAGTCTCTGCTAGGGGCTACTTCCAGAGGACACAAACCATAGCCCTAGAACTTGGAACTACATTATTGTGCCAAGTTTCAAAGAGCTAGCACAAACCTTGTTTGATTTTAGAGTTCCAACTACATGTATCCATATAGGAGAAAACAGAGTGAAACCTAAACATGAAAACGGTTACTGCAAAGAACGGTTTAACGCAGAAGAACGAAATTTGGTGAGCCAAGTGGGAAATGGTGTACTGATCATTAAATGGATGTATCATCAAGATTGGGTGAAAAAATGTTTGCTGAGATTTCAGGAAACTCGTAGTTTTTTGGAAGCTTGGCAACCCCCTTTCAATGAAAGTGATTCTCGTCAGTCTCTGCTTGGGGTACTTCCAGAGGACACAATCCATAGCCCTAGAACGTGGAACTACATTATTGTGCCAAGTTTCAAAGTGCTAGCACAAACCGTGTTTGATTTAGAGTTCCAACTACATGTATCCATATAGGAGAAAACAGAGTGAAACCTAAATATGAAAAACGGTTACTGCAAAGGAACGGTTTTACCTAGAAGAACGAAATTTGGTGAGCAAGTGGGACTGGTGTACTGATCATTACCTGCAAGTATCATCACGATTGGGTGAAAAAATGTTTGCTGAGATTTCAGGAAACTCGTAGTTTTTGGAAGGTTGGCAACCCCTTTCAATGAAAAGTGATTCTCGTCAGTCTCTGCTTGGGGCTACTTCCAGAGGACACAAACCATAGCCCTAGATCTTGGAACTACATTATTGTGCCAAGTTTCAAAGAGCTAGCACAAAACCGTGTTTGATTTAGAGTTCCAACTACATGTATCCATATAGGAGAAAACAGAGTGAAACCTAAACATGAAAACGGTTACTGCAAAGGAACGGTTTTACCTAGAAGAACGAAATTTGGTGAGCCAAGTGGGACTGGTGTACTGATCATTTCCTGCAAAGTATCATCACGATTGGGTGAAAAAATGTTTGCTGAGATTTCAGGAAACTCGTAGTTTTTTGGAAGCTTGGCAACCCCTTTCAATGAAAGTGATTCTGTCAGTCTCTGCTTGGGGCGACTTCCAGAGGACACAAACCATAGCCATAGAACTTGGAACTACATTATTGTTCCAAGTTTCAAAGAGCTAGCACAAACCGTGTTTGATTTAGAGTTCCAACTACATGTATCCATATAGGAGAAAACAGAGTGAAACCCAAACATGAAAACGGTTACTGCAAAGGAACGGTTTAACCTCGAAGAACGAAATTTGGTGAGCCAAGTGGGACTGGTGTACTGATCATTTAATGGATGTATCATCAAGATTGGGTGAAAAAATGTTTGCTGAGATTTCAGGAAACTCGTAGTTTTTTGGAAGCTTGGCAACCCCTTTCAATGAAAGTGATTCTCGTCAGTCTCTGCTTGGGGCTACCTCCAGAGGTCACAAACCATAGCCATAGAACTTGGAACTACATTATTGTGCCACGTTTCAAAGAGATAGCACAAACCGTGTTTGATTTAGAGTTCCAACTACATGTATCCATATAGGAGAAAACAGAGTGAAACCTAAACATGAAAACGGTTCCTGCAAAGGAACGGTTTAACCTAGAAGAACGAAATTTGGTGAGCCAAGTGGGACTGGTGTACTGATCATTACCTGCAAGTATCTCAGGATTGGGTGAAAAAATGTTTGCTGAGATTTCAGGAAACTCGTAGTTTTTTTGAAGCTTGGCAACCCCTTTCAATGAAAGTGATTCTCGTCAGTCTCTGCTTGGGGCTACCTCCATAGGACACAAACCATTGCCATAGAACTTGGAACTATATTATTGTGCCAAGTTTCAAAGAGCTAGCACAAACGTGTTTGATTTAGAGTTCCAACTACATGTATCCATATAGGAGAAAACAGAGTGAACCTAAACATGAAACGGTTACTGCAAAGGAACGGTTTAACCTAGAAGAACGAAATTTGGTGAGCCAAGTGGGACTGGTGTACTGATCATTAAATGGAAGTATCATCAAGATTGGGTGAAAAAATGTTTGCTGAGATTTCGGAAACTCGTAGTTTTTTGGAAGGTTGGCAACCCCTTTCAATGAAAGTGATTCTCGTCAGTCTCTGCTTGGGGCTACTTCCAGAGGACACAAACCATAGCCATAGAACTTGGAACTACATTATTGTGCCAAGTTTCAAAGAGCTAGCACAAACCGTGTTTGATTTAGACTTCCAACAACATGTATCCATATAGGAGAAAACAGAGTGAAACCTAAACATGAAAACGGTTACTGCAAAGGAACGGTTTAACCCAGAAGAACGAAATTTGGTTAGCCAAGTGGGACTGGTGTACTGATCATTAAATGGATGTATCATCAAGATTGGGTGAAAAAATGTTTGCTGAGATTTCAGGAAACTCGTCGTTTTTTGGAAGCTTGGCAACCCCTTTCAATGAAAGTGATTCTCGTCAGTCTCTTCTGGGGGCTACTTCCAGAGACACAAACCATAGCCATAGAACTTGGAACTACATTATTGTGCCAAGTTTCAAAGAGATACCACAAACCGTGTTTGATTTACAGTTCCAACTACATGTATCCATATAGGAGAAAACAGAGTGAAACCTAAACATGAAAACGGTTACTGCAAAGGAACGGTTTAACGCAGAAGAACGAAATTTGGTGAGCCAAGTGGGACTGGTGTACTGATCATTAAATGGATGTATCATCAAGATTGGGTGAAAAAATGTTTGCTGAGATTTCAGGAAACTCGTAGTTTTTTGGAAGCTTGGCAACCCCTTTCAATGAAAGTGATTCTCGTCATTCTCTGCTTGGGGCTACTTCCAGAGGACACAAACCATAGCCATAGAACTTGGAACTACATTATTGTTCCAAGTTTCAAAGAGATAGCACAAACCGTGTTTGATTTAGAGTTCCAACTACATGTATCCATATAGGAGAAAACAGAGTGAAACCTAAACATGAAAACGGTTACTGCAAAGGAACGGTTTAACCTAGAAGAACGAAATTTGGTGAGCCAAGTGGGACTGGTGTACTGATCATTACCTGCAAGTATCATCACGATTGGGTGAAAAAATGTTTGCTGAGATTTCCGGAAAATCGTAGGTTTTGGAAGCTTGGCAACCCCTTTCAATGAAAGTGATTCTCGTCAGTCTCTGCTAGGGGCTACTTCCAGAGGACACAAACCATAGCCATAGAACTTGGAACTACATTATTGTGCCAAGTTTCAAAGAGCTAGCACAAACCTTGTTTGATTTAGAGTTCCAACTACATGTATCCATATAGGAGAAAACAGAGTGAAACCTAAACATGAAAACGGTTACTGCAAAGGAACGGTTTAACGCAGAAGAACGAAATTTGGTGAGCCAAGTGGGAATGGTGTACTGATCATTAAATGGATGTATCATCAAGATTGGGTGAAAAAATGTTTGCTGAGATTTCAGGAAACTCGTAGTTTTTTGGAAGCTTGGCAACCCCTTTCAATGAAAGTGATTCTCGTCAGTCTCTGCTTGGGGGTACTTCCAGAGGACACAATCCATAGCCCTAGAACGTGGAACTACATTATTGTGCCAAGTTCAAAGTGCTAGCACAAACCGTGTTTGATTTAGAGTTCCAACTACATGTATCCATATAGGAGAAAACAGAGTGAAACCTAAACATGAAAACGGTTACTGCAAAGGAACGGTTTTACCTAGAAGAACGAAATTTGGTGAGCCAAGTGGACTGGTGTACTGATCATTACCTGCAAGTATCATCACGATTGGGTGAAAAAATGTTTGCTGAGATTTCAGGAAACTCGTAGTTTTTTGGAAGGTTGGCAACCCCTTTCAATGAAAGTGATTCTCGTCAGTCTCTGCTTGGGGCTACTTCCAGAGGACACAAACCATAGCCCTAGATCTTGGAACTACATTATTGTGCCAAGTTTCAAAGAGCTAGCACAAACCGTGTTTGATTTAGAGTTCCAACTACATGTATCCATATAGGAGAAAACAGAGTGAAACCTAAACATGAAAACGGTTACTGCAAAGGAACGGTTTTACCTAGAAGAACGAAATTTGGTGAGCCAAGTGGGACTGGTGTACTGATCATTTCCTGCAAGTATCATCACGATTGGGTGAAAAAAATGTTTTGCTGAGATTTCAGGAAACTCGTAGTTTTTTGGAAGCTTGGCAACCCCTTTCAATGAAAGTGATTCTCGTCAGTCTCTGCTTGGGGCGACTTCCAGAGGACACAAACCATAGCCATAGAACTTGGAACTACATTATTGTTCCAAGTTTCAAAGAGCTAGCACAAACCGTGTTTGATTTAGAGTTCCAACTACATGTATCCATATAGGAGAAAACAGAGTGAAACCCAAACATGAAAACGGTTACTGCAAAGGAACGGTTTAACCTCGAAGAACGAAATTTGGTGAGCCAAGTGGGACTGGTGTACTGATCATTAAATGGATGTATCATCAAGATTGGGTGAAAAAATGTTTGCTGAGATTTCAGGAAACTCGTAAGTTTTTTGGAAGCTTGGCAACCCCTTTCAATGAAAGTGATTCTCGTCAGTCTCTGCTTGGGGCTACCTCCAGAGGTCACAAACCATAGCCATAGAACTTGGAACTACATTATTGTGCCACGTTTCAAAGAGATAGCACAAACCGTGTTTGATTAGAGTTCCAACTACATGTATCCATATAGGAGAAAACAGAGTGAAACCTAAACATGAAAACGGTTCCTGCAAAGGAACGGTTTAACCTAGAAGAACGAAATTTGGTGAGCCAAGTGGGACTGGTGTACTGATCATTACCTGCAAGTATCGTCAGGATTGGTGAAAAAATGTTTGCTGAGATTTCAGGAAACTCGTAGTTTTTTGGAAGCTTGGCAACCCCTTTCAATGAAAGTGATTCTCGTCAGTCTCTGCTTGGGGCTACCTCCATAGGACACAAACCATTGCCATAGAACTTGGAACTATATTATTGTGCCAAGTTTCAAAGAGCTAGCACAAACCGTGTTTGATTTAGAGTTCCAACTACATGTATCCATATAGGAGAAAACAGAGTGAAACCTAAACATGAAAACGGTTACTGCAAAGGAACGGTTTAACCTAGAAGAACGAAATTTGGTGAGCCAAGTGGGACTGGTGTACTGATCATTAAATGGAAGTATCATCAAGATTGGGTGAAAAAATGTTTGCTGAGATTTCCGGAAACTCGTAGTTTTTGGAAGGTTGGCAACCCCTTTCAATGAAAGTGATTCTCGTCAGTCTCTGCTTGGGGCTACTTCCAGAGGACACAAACCATAGCCATAGAACTTGGAACTACATTATTGTGCCAAGTTTCAAAGAGCTAGCACAAACCGTGTTTGATTTAGACTTCCAACAACATGTATCCATATAGGAGAAAACAGAGTGAAACCTAAACATGAAAACGGTTACTGCAAAGGAACGGTTTAACCCAGAAGAACGAAATTTGGTTAGCCAAGTGGGACTGGTGTACTGATCATTAAATGGATGTATCATCAAGATTGGGTGAAAAATGTTTGCTGAGATTTCAGGAAACTCGTCGTTTTTTGGAAGCTTGGCAACCCCTTTCAATGAAAGTGATTCTCGTCAGTCTCTTCTGGGGGCTACTTCCAGAGGACACAAACCATAGCCATAGAACTTGGAACTACATTATTGTGCCAAGTTTCAAAGAGATACCACAAACCGTGTTTGATTTACAGTTCCAACTACATGTATCCATATAGGAGAAAACAGAGTGAAACCTAAACATGAAAACGGTTACTGCAAAGGAACGGTTTAACGCAGAAGAACGAAATTTGGTGAGCCAAGTGGGACTGGTGTACTGATCATTAAATGGATGTATCATCAAGATTGGGTGAAAAAATGTTTGCTGAGATTTCAGGAAACTCGTAGTTTTTTGGAAGCTTGGCAACCCCTTTCAATGAAAGTGATTCTCGTCAGTCTCTGCTTGGAGGTACTTCCAGAGGACACAATCCATAGCCATAGAACTTGGAACTACATTATTGTGCCAAGTTTCAAAGTGCTAGCACAAACCGTGTTTGATTTAGAGTTCCAACTACATGTATCCATATAGGAGAAAACAGAGTGAAACCTAAACATGAAAACGGTTACTGCAAAGGAACGGTTTAACCTAGAAGAACGAAATTTGGTGAGCCAAGTGGGACTGGTGTACTGATCATTACCTGCAAGTATCATCACGATTGGGTGAAAAAATGTTTGCTGAGATTTCAGGAAACTCGTAGTTTTTTGGAAGGTTGGCAACCCCTTTCAATGAAAGTGATTCTCGTCAGTCTCTGCTTGGGGCGACTTCCAGAGGACACAAACCATAGCCCTAGAACTTGGAACTACATTATTGTTCCAAGTTTCAAAGAGCTAGCACAAACCGTGTTTGATTTAGAGTTCCAACTACATGTATCCATATAGGAGAAAACAGAGTGAAACCTAAACATGAAAACGGTTACTGCAAAGGAACGGTTTTACCTAGAAGAACGAAATTTGGTGAGCCAAGTGGGACTGGTGTACTGATCATTTCCTGCAAGTATCATCACGATTGGGTGAAAAAATGTTTGCTGACATTTCAGGAAACTCGTAGTTTTTTGGAAGCTTGGCAACCCCTTTCAATGAAAGTGATTCTCGTCAGTCTCTGCTTGGGGCGACTTCCAGAGGACACAAACCATAGCCATAGAACTTGGAACTACATTATTGTTCCAAGTTTCAAAGAGCTAGCACAAACCGTGTTTGATTTTGGAGTTCCAACTACATGTATCCATATAGGAGAAAACAGAGTGAAACCCAAACATGAAAACGGTTACTGCAAAGGAACGGTTTAACCTAGAAGAACGAAATTTGGTGAGCCAAGTGGGACTGGTGTACTGATCATTAAATGGATGTATCATCAAGATTGGGTGAAAAAATGTTTGCTGAGATTTCAGGAAACTCGTAGTTTTTTGGAAGCTTGGCAACCCCTTTCAATGAAAGTGATTCTCGTCAGTCTCTGCTTGGGCCTACTTCCAGAGGACACAATCCATAGCCATAGAACTTGGAACTACATTATTGTGCCAAGTTTCAAAGAGCTAGCACAAACCGTGTTTGATTTAGAGTTCCAACTACATGTATCCATATAGGAGAAAACAGAGTGAAACCTAAACATGAAAACGGTTACTGCAAAGGAACCGTTTAACCTAGAAGAACGAAATTTGGTGAGCCAAGTGAGACTGGTGTACTGATCAGTACCTGCAAGTATCATCATGATTGGGTCAAAAAATGTTTGCTGAGATTTCAGGAAACTCGTAGTTTTTTGTAAGCTTGGCAACCCCTGTCAATGAAAGTGATTCTCGTCAGTCTCTGCTTGGGGCGACTTCCAGAGGACACAAACCATAGCCATAGATCTTGGAACTACATTATTGTGCCAAGTTTCAAAGAGCTAGCACAAACCGTGTTTGATTTAGAGTTCCAACTACATGTATCCATATAGGAGAAAACAGAGTGAAACCCAAACATGAAAACGGTTACTGCAAAGGAACAGTTTAACCTAGAAGAACTAAATTTGGTGAGCCAAGTGGGACTGGTGTACTGATCATTACCTGCAAGTATCATCAAGATTGGGTGAAAAAATGTTTGCTGAGATTTCAGGAAACTCGTCGTTTTTTGGAAGCTTGGCAACCCCTTTCAATGAAAGTGATTCTCGTCAGTCTCTTCTGGGGGCTACTTCCAGAGGACACAAACCATAGCCATAGAACTTGGAACTACATTATTGTGCCAAGTTTCAAAGAGATACCACAAACCGTGTTTGATTTACAGTTCCAACTACATGTATCCATACAGGAGAAAACAGAGTGAAACCTAAACATGAAAACGGTTACTGCAAAGGAACGGTTTAACCTAGAAGAACGAAATTTGGTGAGCCAAGTGGGACTGGTGTACTGATCATTAAATGGAAGTATCATCAAGATTTGGGTGAAAAAATGTTTGCTGAGATTTCCGGAAACTCGTAGTTTTTTGGAAGCTTGGCAACCCCTTTCAATGAAAGTGATTCTCGTCAGTCTCTGCTTGGGGCTACTTCCAGAGGACACAACCATAGCCATAGAACTTGGATCTACATTATTGTTCCAAGTTTCAAAGAGCTAGCACAAACCGTGTTTGATTTAGAGTTCCAACAACATGTATCCATATAGGAGAAAACAGAGTGAAACCTAAACATGAAAACGGTTCCTGCAAAGGAACGGTTTAACGCAGAAGAACGAAATTTGGTGAGCCAAGTGGGACTGGTGTACTGATCATTAAATGGATGTATCATCAAGATTGGGTGAAAAAATGTTTGCTGAGATTTCAGGAAACTCGTAGTTTTTTGGAAGCTTGGCAACCCCTTTCAATGAAAGTGATTCTCGTCAGTCTCTGCTTGGGGGTACTTCCAGAGGACACAATCCATAGCCCTAGAACTTGGAACTACATTATTGTGCCAAGTTTCAAAGTGCTAGCACAAACCGTGTTTGATTTAGAGTTCCAACTACATGTATCCATATAGGAGAAACAGAGTGAAACCTAAACATGAAAACGGTTACTGCAAAGGAACGGTTTTACCTAGAAGAACGAAATTTGGTGAGCCAAGTGGGACTGGTGTACTGATCATTACCTGCAAGTATCATCACGATTGGGTGAAAAAATGTTTGCTGAGATTTCAGGAAACTCGTAGTTTTTTGGAAGGTTGGCAACCCCTTTCAATGAAAGTGATTCTCGTCAGTCTCTGCTTGGGGCTACTTCCAGAGGACACAAACCATAGCCCTAGATCTTGGAACTACATTATTGTGCCAAGTTTCAAAGAGCTAGCACAAACCGTGTTTGATTTAGAGTTCCAACTACATGTATCCATATAGGAGAAAACAGAGTGAAACCTAAACATGAAAACGGTTACTGCAAAGGAACGGTTTTACCTAGAAGAACGAAATTTGGTGAGCCAAGTGGGACTGGTGTACTGATCATTTCCTGCAAGTATCATCACGATTGGGTGAAAAAATGTTTGCTGAGATTTCAGGAAATTCGTAGTTTTTTGGAAGCTTGGCAACCCCTTTCAATGAAAGTGATTCTCGTCAGTCTCTGCTTGGGGCGACTTCCAGAGGACACAAACCATAGCCATAGAACTTGGAACTACATTATTGTTCCAAGTTTCAAAGAGCTAGCACAAACCGTGTTTGATTTAGAGTTCCAACTACATGTATCCATATAGGAGAAAACAGAGTGAAACCCAAACATGAAAACGGTTACTGCAAAGGAACGGTTTAACCTAGAAGAACGAAATTTGGTGAGCCAAGTGGGACTGGTGTACTGATCATTAAATGGATGTATCATCAAGATTGGGTGAAAAAATTTTTGCTGAGATTTCAGGAAACTCGTAGTTTTTTGGAAGCTTGGCAACCCCTTTCAATGAAAGTGATTCTCGTCAGTCTCTGCTTGGGGCTACCTCCAGAGGTCACAAACCATAGCCATATAACTTGGAACTACATTATTGTGCCACGTTTCAAAGAGATAGCACAAACCGTGTTTGATTTAGAGTTCCAACTACATGTATCCATATAGGAGAAAACAGAGTGAAACCTAAACATGAAAACGGTTACTGCAAAGGAACGGTTTAACCTAGAAGAACGAAATTTGGTGAGCCAAGTGGGACTGGTGTACTGATCATTACCTGCAAGTATCGTCAGGATTGGGTGAAAAAATGTTTGCTGAGAATTCAGGAAACTCGTAGTTTTTTGGAAGCTTGGCAACACCTTTCAATGAAAGTGATTCTCGTCAGTCTCTGCTTGGGGCTACCTCCATAGGACACAAACCATTGCCATAGAACTTGGACCTATATTATTGTGCCAAGTTTCAAAGAGCTAGCACAAACCGTGTTTGATTTAGAGTTCCAACTACATGTATCCATATAGGAGAAAACAGAGTGAAACCTAAACATGAAAACGGTTACTGCAAAGGAACGGTTTAACCTAGAAGAACGAAATTTGGTGAGCCAAGTGGGACTGGTGTACTGATCATTAAATGGAAGTATCATCAAGATTGGGTGAAAAAATGTTTGCTGAGATTTCCGGAAACTCGTAGTTTTTTGGAAGCTTGGCAACCCCTTTCAATGAAAGTGATTCTCGTCAGTCTCTGCTTGGGGCTACTTCCAGAGGACACAAACCATAGCCATAGTACTTGGAACTACATTATTGTGCCAAGTTTCAAAGAGCTAGCACAAACCGTGTTTGATTTAGAATTCCAACAACATGTATCCATATAGGAGAAAACAGAGTGAAACCTAAACATGAAAACGGTTACTGCAAAGGAACGGTTTAACCCAGAAGAACGAAATTTGGTGAGCCAAGTGGGACTGGTGTACTGATCATTAAATGGATGTATCATCAAGATTGGGTGAAAAAATGTTTGCTGAGATTTCAGGAAACTCGTAGTTTTTGAAGCTTGGCAACCCTTTCAATGAAAGTGATTCTCGTCAGTCTCTGCTTGGGGGTACTTCCAGAGGACACAATCCATAGCCATAGAACTTGGAACTACATTATTGTGCCAAGTTTCAAAGTGCTAGCACAAACCGTGTTTGATTTACAGTTCCAACTACATGTATCCCTATAGGAGAAAACAGAGTGAAACCTAAACATGAAAACGGTTTAATGCAAAGGAACGGTTTAACCTAGAAGAACGAAATTTGGTGAGCCAAGTGGGACTGGTGTACTGATCATTACCTGCAAGTATCATCACGATTGGGTGAAAAAATGTTTGCTGACATTTCAGGAAACTCGTAGTTTTTTGGAAGCTTGGCAACCCCTTTCAATGAAAGTGATTCTCGTCAGTCTCTGCTTGGGGCGACTTACAGAGGACACAAACCATAGCCATAGAACTTGGAACTACATTATTGTTCCAAGTTTCAAAGAGCTAGCACAAACCGTGTTTGATTTGGAGTTCCAACTACATGTATCCATATAGGAGAAACCAGAGTGAAACCCAAACATGAAAACGGTTACTGCAAAAGGAACGGTTTAACCTAGAAGAACGAAATTTGGTGAGCCAAGTGGGACTGGTGTACTGATCATTCAATGGATGTATCATCAAGATTGGGTGAAAAAATGTTTGCTGAGATTTCAGGAAACTCGTAGTTTTTTGGAAGCTTGCAACCCCTTTCAATGAAAGTGTTCTCGTCAGTCTCTGCTTGGGCCTACTTCCAGAGGACACAATCCATAGCCATAGAACTTGGAACTACATTATTGTGCCAAGTTTCAAAGAGCTAGCACAAACCGTGTTTGATTTAGAGTTCCAACTACATGTATCCATATAGGAGAAAACAGAGTGAAACCTAAACATAAAAACGGTTACTGCAAAGGAACGGTTTAACCTAGAAGAACGAAATTTGGTGAGCCAAGTGAGACTGGTGTACTGATCATTACCTGCAAGTATCATCATGATTGGGTCAAAAAATGTTTGCTGAGATTTCAGGAAACTCGTAGTTTTTTGTAAGCTTGGCAACCCCTGTCAATGAAAGTGATTCTCGTCAGTCTCTGCTTGGGGCGACTTCCAGAGGACACAAACCATAGCCATAGAACTTGGAACTACATTATTGTGCCAAGTTTCAAAGAGCTAGCACAAACCGTGTTTGATTTAGAGTTCCAACTACATGTATCCATATAGGAGAAAACAGAGTGAAACCCAAACATGAAAACGGTTACTGCAAAGGAACAGTTTAACCTAGAAGAACTAAATTTGGTGAGCCAAGTGGGACTGGTGTACTGATCATTACCTGCAAGTATCATCAAGATTGGGTGAAAAAATGTTTGCTGAGATTTCAGGAAACTCGTCGTTTTTTGGAAGCTTGGCAACCCCTTTCAATGAAAGTGATTCTCGTCAGTCTCTTCTGGGGGCTACTTCCAGAGGACACAAACCATAGCCATAGAACTTGGAACTACATTATTGTGCCAAGTTTCAAAGAGATACCACAAACCGTGTTTGATTTACAGTTCCAACTACATGTATCCATATAGGAGAAAACAGAGTGAAACCTAAACATGAAAACGGTTACTGCAAAGGAACGGTTTAACCTAGAAGAACGAAATTTGGTGAGCCAAGTGCGACTGGTGTACTGATCATTAAATGGATGTATCATCAAGATTGGGTGAAAAAATGTTTGCTGAGATTTCAGGAAACTCGTAGTTTTTTGGAAGCTTGGCAACCCTTTCAATGAAAGTGATTCTCGTCAGTCTCTGCTTGGGGGTACTTCCAGAGGACACAATCCCATAGCCCTAGAACTTGGAACTACATTATTGTGCCAAGTTTCAAAGTGCTAGCACAAACAGTGTTTGATTTAGAGTTCCAACTACATGTATCCATATAGGAGAAAACAGAGTGAAACCTAAACATGAAAACGGTTACTGCAAAGGAACGGTTTTACCTAGAAGAACGAAATTTGGTGAGCCAAGTGGGACTGGTGTACTGATCATTACCTGCAAGTATCATCACGATTGGGTGAAAAAATGTTTGCTGAGATTTCAGGAAACTCGTAGTTTTTTGGAAGGTTGGCAACCCCTTTCAATGAAAGTGATTCTCGTCAGTCTCTGCTTGGGGCTACTTCCAGAGGACACAAACCATAGCCCTAGATCTTGGAACTACATTATTGTGCCAAGTTTCAAAGAGCTAGCACAAACCGTGTTTGATTTAGAGTTCCAACTACATGTATCCATATAGGAGAAAACAGAGTGAAACCTAAACATGAAAACGGTTACTGCAAAGGAACGGTTTTACCTAGAAGAACGAAATTTGGTGAGCCAAGTGGGACTGGTGTACTGATCATTTCCTGCAAGTATCATCACGATTGGGTGAAAAAATGTTTGCTGAGATTTCAGGAAACTCGTAGTTTTTTGGAAGCTTGGCAACCCCTTTCAATGAAAGTGATTCTCGTCAGTCTCTGCTTGGGGCGACTTCCAGAGGACACAAACCATAGCCATAGAACTTGGAACTACATTATTGTTCCAAGTTTCAAAGAGCTAGCACAAACCGTGTTTGATTTAGAGTTCCAACTACATGTATCCATATAGGAGAAAACAGAGTGAAACCCAAACATGAAAACGGTTACTGCAAAGGAACGGTTTAACCTCGAAGAACGAAATTTGTTGAGCCAAGTGGGACTGGTGTACTGATCATTAAATGGATGTATCATCAAGATTGGGTGAAAAAATGTTTGCTGAGATTTCAGGAAACTCGTAGTTTTTTGGAAGCTTGGCAACCCCTTTCAATGAAAGTGATTCTCGTCAGTCTCTGCTTGGGGCTACCTCCAGAGGTCACAAACCATAGCCATAGAACTTGGAACTACATTATTGTGCCACGTTTCAAAGAGATAGCACAAACCGTGTTTGATTTAGAGTTCCAACTACATGTATCCATATAGGAGAAAACAGAGTGAAACCTAAACATGAAAACGGTTCCTGCAAAGGAACGGTTTAACCTAGAAGAACGAAATTTGGTGAGCCAAGTGGGACTGGTGTACTGATCATTACCTGCAAGTATCGTCAGGATTGGGTGATAAAATGTTTGCTGAGATTTCAGGAAACTCGTAGTTTTTTGGAAGCTTGGCAACCCCTTTCAATGAAAGTGATTCTCGTCAGTCTCTGCTTGGGGCTACCTCCATAGGACACAAACCATTGCCATAGAACTTGGAACTATATTATTGTGCCAAGTTTCAAAGAGCTAGCACAAACCGTGTTTGATTTAGAGTTCCAACTACATGTATCCATATAGGAGAAAACAGAGTGAAACCTAAACATGAAAACGGTTACTGCAAAGGAACGGTTTAACCTAGAAGAACGAAATTTGGTGAGCCAAGTGGGACTGGTGTACTGATCATTAAATGGAAGTATCATCAAGATTGGGTGAAAAAATGTTTGCTGAGATTTCCGGAAACTCGTAGTTTTTTGGAAGGTTGGCAACCCCTTTCAATGAAAGTGATTCTCGTCAGTCTCTGCTTGGGGCTACTTCCAGAGGACACAAACCATAGCCATAGAACTTGGAACTACATTATTGTGCCAAGTTTCAAAGAGCTAGCACAAACCGTGTTTGATTTAGACTTCCAACAACATGTATCCATATAGGAGAAAACAGAGTGAAACCTAAACATGAAAACGGTTACTGCAAAGGAACGGTTTAACCCAGAAGAACGAAATTTGGTGAGCCATGTGGGACTGGTGTACTGATCATTAAATGGATGTATCATCAAGATTGGGTGAAAAAATATTTGCTGAGATTTCAGGAAACTCGTAGTTTTTTGGAAGCTTGGCAACCCCTTTCAATGAAAGAGATTCTCGTCAGTCTCTGCTTGGGGGTACTTCCAGAGGACACAATCCATAGCCATAGAACTTGGAACTACATTATTGTGCCAAGTTTCAAAGTGCTAGCACAAACCGTGTTTGATTTAGAGTTCCAACTACATGTATCCATATAGGAGAAAACAGAGTGAAACCTAAACATGAAAACCGTTACTGCAAAGGAACGGTTTAACCTAGAAGAACGAAATTTGGTGAGCCAAGTGGGACTGGTGTACTGATCATTACCTGCAAGTATCATCACGATTGGGTGAAAAAATGTTTGCTGAGATTTCAGGAAACTCGTAGTTTTTTGGAAGGTTGGCAACCCCTTTCAATGAAAGTGATTCTCGTCAGTCTCTGCTTGGGGCTACTTCCAGAGGACACAAACCATAGCCCTAGAACTTGGAACTACATTATTGTGCCAAGTTTCAAAGAGCTAGCACAAACCGTGTTTGATTTAGAGTTCCAACTACATGTATCCATATAGGAGAAAACAGAGTGAAACCTAAACATGAAAACGGTTACTGCAAAGGAACTGTTTTACCTAGAAGAACGAAATTTGGTGAGCCAAGTGGGACTGGTGTACTGATCATTTCCTGCAAGTATCATCACGATTGGGTGAAAAAATGTTTGCTGAGATTTCAGGAAACTCGTAGTTTTTTGGAAGCTTGGCAACCCCTTTCAATGAAAGTGATTCTCGTCAGTCTCTGCTTGGGGCGACTTCCAGAGGACACAAACCATAGCCATAGAACTTGGAACTACATTATTGTTCCAAGTTTCAAAGAGCTAGCACAAACCGTGTTTGATTTAGAGTTCCAACTACATGTATCCATATAGGAGAAAACAGAGTGAAACCCAAACATGAAAATGGTTACTGCAAAGGAACAGTTTAACCTAGAAGAACGAAATTTGGTGAGCCAAGTGGGACTGGTGTACTGATCATTAAATGGATGTATCATCAAGATTGGGTGAAAAAATGTTTGCTGAGATTTCAGGAAACTCGTCGTTTTTTGGAAGCTTGGCAACCCCTTTCAATGAAAGTGATTCTCGTCAGTCTCTTCTGGGGGCTACTTCCAGAGGACACAAACCATAGCCATAGAACTTGGAACTACATTATTGTGTCAAGTTTCAAAGAGATACCACAAACCGTGTTTGATTTACAGTTCCAACTACATGTATCCATATAGGAGAAAACAGAGTGAAACCTAAACATGAAAACGGTTACTGCAAAGGAACGGTTTAACCTAGAAGAACGAAATTTGGTGAGCCAAGTGGGACTGGTGTACTGATCATTAAATGGATGTATCATCAAGATTGGGTGAAAAAATGTTTGCTGAGATTTCAGGAAACTCGTAGTTTTTTTGGAAGCTTGGCAACCCCTTTCAATGAAAGTGATTCTCGTCAGTCTCTGCTTGGAGGTACTTCCAGAGGACACAATCCATAGCCATAGAACTTGGAACTACATTATTGTGCCAAGTTTCAAAGTGCTAGCACAAACCGTGTTTGATTTAGAGTTCCAACTACATGTATCCATATAGGAGAAAACAGAGTGAAACCTAAACATGAAAACGGTTACTGCAAAGGAACGGTTTAACCTAGAAGAACGAAATTTGGTGAGCCAAGTGGGACTGGTGTACTGATCATTACCTGCAAGTATCATCACGATTGGGTGAAAAAATGTTTGCTGAGATTTCAGGAAACTCGTAGTTTTTTGGAAGGTTGGCAACCTCTTTCAATGAAAGTGATTCTCGTCAGTCTCTGCTTGGGGCGACTTCCAGAGGACACAAACCATAGCCCTAGAACTTGGAACTACATTATTGTTCCAAGTTTCAAAGAGCTAGCACAAACCGTGTTTGATTTAGAGTTCCAACTACATGTATCCATATAGGAGAAAACAGAGTGAAACCTAAACATGAAAACGGTTACTGCAAAGGAACGGTTTTACCTAGAAGAACGAAATTTGGTGAGCCAAGTGGGACTGGTGTACTGATCATTTCCTGCAAGTATCATCACGATTGGGTGAAAAAATGTTTGCTGACATTTCAGGAAACTCGTATTTTTTTGGAAGCTTGGCAACCCCTTTCAATGAAAGTGATTCTCGTCAGATTCTGCTTGGGGCGACTTCCAGAGGACACAAACCATAGCCATAGAACTTGGAACTACATTATTGTTCCAAGTTTCAAAGAGCTAGCACAAACCGTGTTTGATTTGGAGTTCCAACTACATGTATCCATATAGGAGAAAACAGAGTGAAACCCAAACATGAAAACGGTTACTGCAAAGGAACGGTTTAACCTAGAAGAACGAAATTTGGTGAGCCAAGTGGGACTGGTGTACTGATCATTCAATGGATGTATCATCAAGATTGGGTGAAAAATTGTTTGCTGAGATTTCAGGAAACTCGTAGTTTTTTGGAAGCTTGGCAACCCCTTTCAATGAAAGTGGATTCTCGTCAGTCTCTGCTTGGGCCTACTTCCAGAGGACACAATCCATAGACATAGAACTTGGAACTACATTATTGTGCCAAGTTTCAAAGAGCTAGCACAAACCGTGTTTGATTTAGAGTTCCAACTACATGTATCCATATAGGAGAAAACAGAGTGAAACCTAAACATGAAAACGGTTACTGCAAAGGAACCGTTTAACCTAGAAGAACGAAATTTGGTGAGCCAAGTGAGACTGGTGTACTGATCATTACCTGCAAGTATCATCATGATTGGGTCAAAAAATGTTTGCTGAGATTTCAGGAAACTCGTAGTTTTTTGTAAGCTTGGCAACCCCTGTCAATGAAAGTGATTCTCGTCAGTCTCTGCTTGGGGCGGACTTCCAGAGGACACAAACCATAGCCATAGATCTTGGAACTACATTATTGTGCCAAGTTTCAAAGAGCTAGCACAAACCGTGTTTGATTTAGAGTTCCAACTACATGTATCCATATAGGAGAAAACAGAGTGAAACCCAAACATGAAAACGGTTACTGCAAAGGAACAGTTTAACCTAGAAGAACTAAATTTGGTGAGCCAAGTGGGACTGGTGTACTGATCATTAAATGGAAGTATCATCAAGATTGGGTGAAAAAATGTTTGCTGAGATTTCCGGAAACTCGTAGTTTTTTGGAAGCTTGGCAACCCCTTTCAATGAAAGTGATTCTCGTCAGTCTCTGCTTGGGGCTACTTCCAGAGGACACAAACCATAGCCATAGAACTTGGATCTACATTATTGTTCCAAGTTTCAAAGAGCTAGCACAAACCGTGTTTGATTTAGAGTTCCAACAACATGTATCCATATAGGAGAAAACAGAGTGAAACCTAAACATGAAAACGGTTCCTGCAAAGGAACGGTTTAACGCAGAAGAACGAAATTTGGTGAGCCAAGTGGGACTGGTGTACTGATCATTAAATGGATGTATCATCAAGATTGGGTGAAAAAATGTTTGCTGAGATTTCAGGAAACTCGTAGTTTTTTGGAAGCTTGGCAACCCCTTTCAATGAAAGTGATTCTCGTCAGTCTCTGCTTGGGGGTACTTCCAGAGGACACAATCCATAGCCCTAGAACTTGGAACTACATTATTGTGCCAAGTTTCAAAGTGCTAGCACAAACCGTGTTTGATTTAGAGTTCCAACTACATGTATCCATATAGGAGAAAACAGAGTGAAACCTAAACATGAAAACGGTTACTGCAAAGGAACGGTTTTACCTAGAAGAACGAAATTTGTTGAGCCAAGTGGGACTGGTGTACTGATCATTACCTGCAAGTATCATCACGATTGGGTGAAAAAATGTTTGCTGAGATTTCAGGAAACTCGTAGTTTTTTGGAAGGTTGGCAACCCCTTTCAATGAAAGTGATTCTCGTCAGTCTCTGCTTGGGGCTACTTCCAGAGGACACAAACCATAGCCCTAGATCTTGGAACTACATTATTGTGCCAAGTTTCAAGAGCTAGCACAAACCGTGTTTGATTTAGAGTTCCAACTACATGTATCCATATAGGAGAAAACAGAGTGAAACCTAAACATGAAAACGGTTACTGCAAAGGAACGGTTTTACCTAGAAGAACGAAATTTGGTGAGCCAAGTGGGACTGGTGTACTGATCTCTTCCTGCAAGTATCATCACGATTGGGTGAAAAAATGTTTGCTGAGATTTCAGGAAATTCGTAGTTTTTTGGAAGCTTGGCAACCCCTTTCAATGAAAGTGATTCTCGTCAGTCTCTGCTTGGGGCGACTTCCAGAGGACACAAACCATAGCCATAGAACTTGGAACTACATTATTGTTCCAAGTTTCAAAGAGCTAGCACAAACCGTGTTTGATTTAGAGTTCCAACTACATGTATCCATATAGGAGAAAACAGAGTGAAACCTAAACATGAAAACGGTTACTGCAAAGGAACGGTTTAACCTAGAAGAACGAAATTTGGTGAGCCAAGTGGGACTGGTGTACTGATCATTAAATGGAAGTATCATCAAGATTGGGTGAAAAAATGTTTGCTGAGATTTCCGGAAACTCGTAGTTTTTTGGAAGGTTGGCAACCCCTTTCAATGAAAGTGATTCTCGTCAGTCTCTGCTTGGGGCTACTTCCAGAGGACACAAACCATAGCCATAGAACTTGGAACTACATTATTGTGCCAAGTTTCAAAGAGCTAGCACAAACCGTGTTTGATTTAGACTTCCAACAACATGTATCCATATAGGAGAAAACAGAGTGAAACCTAAACATGAAAACGGTTACTGCAAAGGAACGGTTTAACCCAGAAGAACGAAATTTGGTGAGCCATGTGGGACTGGTGTACTGATCATTAAATGGATGTATCATCAAGATTGGGTGAAAAAATATTTGCTGAGATTTCAGGAAACTCGTAGTTTTTTTGGAAGCTTGGCAACCCCTTTCAATGAAAGAGATTCTCGTCAGTCTCTGCTTGGGGGTACTTCCAGAGGACACAATCCATAGCCATAGAACTTGGAACTACATTATTGTGCCAAGTTTCAAAGTGCTAGCACAAACCGTGTTTGATTTAGAGTTCCAACTACATGTATCCATATAGGAGAAAACAGAGTGAAACCTAAACATGAAAACCGTTACTGCAAAGGAACGGTTTAACCTAGAAGAACGAAATTTGGTGAGCCAAGTGGGACTGGTGTACTGATCATTACCTGCAAGTATCATCACGATTGGGTGAAAAAATGTTTGCTGAGATTTCAGGAAACTCGTAGTTTTTTGGAAGGTTGGCAACCCCTTTCAATGAAAGTGATTCTCGTCAGTCTCTGCTTGGGGCTACTTCCAGAGGACACAAACCATAGCCCTAGAACTTGGAACTACATTATTGTGCCAAGTTTCAAAGAGCTAGCACAAACCGTGTTTGATTTAGAGTTCCAACTACATGTATCCATATAGGAGAAAACAGAGTGAAACCTAAACATGAAACGGTTACTGCAAAGGAACTGTTTTACCTAGAAGAACGAAATTTGGTGAGCCAAGTGGGACTGGGTGTACTGATCATTTCCTGCAAGTATCATCACGATTGGGTGAAAAAATGTTTGCTGAGATTTCAGGAAACTCGTAGTTTTTTGGAAGCTTGGCAACCCCTTTCAATGAAAGTGATTCTCGTCAGTCTCTGCTTGGGGCGACTTCCAGAGGACACAAACCATAGCCATAGAACTTGGAACTACATTATTGTTCCAAGTTTCAAAGAGCTAGCACAAACCGTGTTTGATTTAGAGTTCCAACTACATGTATCCATATAGGAGAAAACAGAGTGAAACCCAAACATGAAAATGGTTACTGCAAAGGAACAGTTTAACCTAGAAGAACGAAATTTGGTGAGCCAAGTGGGACTGGTGTACTGATCATTAAATGGATGTATCATCAAGATTGGGTGAAAAAATGTTTGCTGAGATTTCAGGAAACTCGTCGTTTTTTGGAAGCTTGGCAACCCCTTTCAATGAAAGTGATTCTCGTCAGTCTCTTCTGGGGGCTACTTCCAGAGGACACAAACCATAGCCATAGAACTTGGAACTACATTATTGTGTCAAGTTTCAAAGAGATACCACAAACCGTGTTTGATTTACAGTTCCAACTACATGTATCCATATAGGAGAAAACAGAGTGAAACCTAAACATGAAAACGGTTACTGCAAAGGAACGGTTTAACCTAGAAGAACGAAATTTGGTGAGCCAAGTGGGACTGGTGTACTGATCATTAAATGGATGTATCATCAAGATTGGGTGAAAAAATGTTTGCTGAGATTTCAGGAAACTCGTAGTTTTTTTGGAAGCTTGGCAACCCCTTTCAATGAAAGTGATTCTCGTCAGTCTCTGCTTGGAGGTACTTCCAGAGGACACAATCCATAGCCATAGAACTTGGAACTACATTATTGTGCCAAGTTTCAAAGTGCTAGCACAAACCGTGTTTGATTTAGAGTTCCAACTACATGTAATCCATATAGGAGAAAACAGAGTGAAACCTAAACATGAAAACGGTTACTGCAAAGGAACGGTTTAACCTAGAAGAACGAAATTTGGTGAGCCAAGTGGGACTGGTGTACTGATCATTACCTGCAAGTATCATCACGATTGGGTGAAAAAATGTTTGCTGAGATTTCAGGAAACTCGTAGTTTTTTGGAAGGTTGGCAACCTCTTTCAATGAAAGTGATTCTCGTCAGTCTCTGCTTGGGGCGACTTCCAGAGGACACAAACCCATAGCCCTAGAACTTGGAACTACATTATTGTTCCAAGTTTCAAAGAGCTAGCACAAACCGTGTTTGATTTAGAGTTCCAACTACATGTATCCATATAGGAGAAAACAGAGTGAAACCTAAACATGAAAACGGTTACTGCAAAGGAACGGTTTTACCTAGAAGAACGAAATTTGGTGAGCCAAGTGGGACTGGTGTACTGATCATTTCCTGCAAGTATCATCACGATTGGGTGAAAAAATGTTTGCTGACATTTCAGGAAACTCGTATTTTTTTGGAAGCTTGGCAACCCCTTTCAATGAAAGTGATTCTCGTCAGATTCTGCTTGGGGCGACTTCCAGAGGACACAAACCATAGCCATAGAACTTGGAACTACATTATTGTTCCAAGTTTCAAAGAGCTAGCACAAACCGTGTTTGATTTGGAGTTCCAACTACATGTATCCATATAGGAGAAAACAGAGTGAAACCCAAACATGAAAACGGTTACTGCAAAGGAACGGTTTAACCTAGAAGAACGAAATTTGGTGAGCCAAGTGGGACTGGTGTACTGATCATTCAATGGATGTATCATCAAGATTGGGTGAAAAATTGTTTGCTGAGATTTCAGGAAACTCGTAGTTTTTTGAAGCTTGGCAACCCCTTTCAATGAAAGTGATTCTCGTCAGTCTCTGCTTGGGCCTACTTCCAGAGGACACAATCATAGACATAGAACTTGGAACTACATTATTGTGCCAAGTTTCAAAGAGCTAGCACAAACCGTGTTTGATTTAGAGTTCCAACTACATGTATCCATATAGGAGAAAACAGAGTGAAACCTAAACATGAAAACGGTTACTGCAAAGGAACCGTTTAACCTAGAAGAACGAAATTTGGTGAGCCAAGTGAGACTGGTGTACTGATCATTACCTGCAAGTATCATCATGATTGGGTCAAAAAATGTTTGCTGAGATTTCAGGAAACTCGTAGTTTTTTGTAAGCTTGGCAACCCCTGTCAATGAAAGTGATTCTCGTCAGTCTCTGCTTGGGCGACTTCCAGAGGACACAAACCATAGCCATAGATCTTGGAACTACATTATTGTGCCAAGTTTCAAAGAGCTAGCACAAACCGTGTTTGATTTAGAGTTCCAACTACATGTATCCATATAGGAGAAAACAGAGTGAAACCCAAACATGAAAACGGTTACTGCAAAGGAACAGTTTAACCTAGAAGAACTAAATTTGGTGAGCCAAGTGGGACTGGTGTACTGATCATTAAATGGAAGTATCATCAAGATTGGGTGAAAAAATGTTTGCTGAGATTTCAGGAAACTCGTAGTTTTTTGGAAGCTTGGCAACCCCTTTCAATGAAAGTGATTCTCGTCAGTCTCTGCTTGGGGCTACTTCCAGAGGACACAAACCATAGCCATAGAACTTGGATCTACATTATTGTTCCAAGTTTCAAAGAGCTAGCACAAACCGTGTTTGATTTAGAGTTCCAACAACATGTATCCATATAGGAGAAAACAGAGTGAAACCTAAACATGAAAACGGTTCCTGCAAAGGAACGGTTTAACGCAGAAGAACGAAATTTGGTGAGCCAAGTGGGACTGGTGTACTGATCATTAAATGGATGTATCATCAAGATTGGGTGAAAAAATGTTTGCTGAGATTTCAGGAAACTCGTAGTTTTTTGGAAGCTTGGCAACCCCTTTCAATGAAAGTGATTCTCGTCAGTCTCTGCTTGGGGGTACTTCCAGAGGACACAATCCATAGCCCTAGAACTTGGAACTACATTATTGTGCCAGTTTCAAAGTGCTAGCACAAACCGTGTTTGATTTAGAGTTCCAACTACATGTATCCATATAGGAGAAAACAGAGTGAAACCTAAACATGAAAACGGTTACTGCAAAGGAACGGTTTTACCTAGAAGAACGAAATTTGTTGAGCCAAGTGGGACTGGTGTACTGATCATTACCTGCAAGTATCATCACGATTGGGTGAAAAAATGTTTGCTGAGATTTCAGAAACTCGTAGTTTTTTGGAAGGTTGGCAACCCCTTTCAATGAAAGTGATTCTCGTCAGTCTCTGCTTGGGGGCTACTTCCAGAGGACACAAACCATAGCCCTAGATCTTGGAACTACATTATTGTGCCAAGTTTCAAGAGCTAGCACAAACCGTGTTTGATTTAGAGTTCCAACTACATGTATCCATATAGGAGAAAACAGAGTGAAACCTAAACATGAAAACGGTTACTGCAAAGGAACGGTTTTACCTAGAAGAACGAAATTTGGTGAGCCAAGTGGGACTGGTGTACTGATCTCTTCCTGCAAGTATCATCACGATTGGGTGAAAAAATGTTTGCTGAGCATTTCAGGAAATTCGTAGTTTTTTGGAAGCTTGGCAACCCCTTTCAATGAAAGTGATTCTCGTCAGTCTCTGCTTGGGGCGACTTCCAGAGGACACAAACCATAGCCATAGAACTTGGAACTACATTATTGTTCCAAGTTTCAAAGAGCTAGCACAAACCGTGTTTGATTTAGAGTTCCAACTACATGTATCCATATAGGAGAAAACAGAGTGAAACCCAAACATGAAAACGGTTACTGCAAAGGAACGGTTTAACCTAGAAGAACGAAATTTGGTGAGCCAAGTGGGACTGGTGTACTGATCATTAAATGGATGTATCATCAAGATTGGGTGAAAAAATTTTTGCTGAGATTTCAGGAAACTCGTAGTTTTTTGGAAGCTTGGCAACCCCTTTCAATGAAAGTGATTCTCGTCAGTCTCTGCTTGGGGCTACCTCCAGAGGTCACAAACCATAGCCATAGAACTTGGAACTACATTATTGTGCCACGTTTCAAAGAGATAGCACAAACCGTGTTTGATTTAGAGTTCCAACTACATGTATCCATATAGGAGAAAACAGAGTGAAACCTAAACATGAAAACGGTTACTGCAAAGGAACGGTTTAACCTAGAAGAACGAAATTTGGTGAGCCAAGTGGGACTGGTGTACTGATCATTACCTGCAAGTATCAGTCAGGATTGGGTGAAAAAATGTTTGCTGAGATTTCAGGAAACTCGTAGTTTTTTGGAAGCTTGGCAACACCTTTCAATGAAAGTGATTCTCGTCAGTCTCTGCTTGGGGCTACCTCCATAGGACACAAACCATTGCCATAGAACTTGGACCTATATTATTGTGCCAAGTTTCAAAGAGCTAGCACAAACCGTGTTTGATTTAGAGTTCCAACTACATGTATCCATATAGGAGAAAACAGAGTGAAACCTAAACATGAAAACGGTTACTGCAAAGGAACGGTTTAACCCAGAAGAACGAAATTTGGGTGAGCCAAGTGGGACTGGTGTACTGATCATTAAATGGATGTATCATCAAGATTGGGTGAAAAAATGTTTGCTGAGATTTCAGGAAACTCGTAGTTTTTTGGAAGCTTGGCAACCCCTTTCAATGAAAGTGATTCTCGTCAGTCTCTGCTTGGGGGTACTTCCAGAGGACACAATCCATAGCCATAGAAACTTGGAACTACATTATTGTGCCAAGTTTCAAAGTGCTAGCACAAACCGTGTTTGATTTACAGTTCCAACTACATTTATCCCTATAGGAGAAAACAGAGTGAAACCTAAACATGAAAACGGTTAATGCAAAGGAACGGTTTAACCTAGAAGAACGAAATTTGGTGAGCCAAGTGGGACTGGTGTACTGATCATTACCTGCAAGTATCATCACGATTGGGTGAAAAAATGTTTGCTGACATTTCAGGAAACTCGTAGTTTTTTGGAAGCTTGGCAACCCCTTTCAATGAAAGTGATTCTCGTCAGTCTCTGCTTGGGGCGACTTCCAGAGGACACAAACCATAGCCATAGAACTTGGAACTACATTATTGTTCCAAGTTTCAAAGAGCTAGCACAAACCGTGTTTGATTTGGAGTTCCAACTACATGTATCCATATAGGAGAAAACAGAGTGAAACCAAACATGAAAACGGTTACTGCAAAGGAACGGTTTAACCTAGAAGAACGAAATTTGGTGAGCCAAGTGGGACTGGTGTACTGATCATTAAATGGATGTATCATCAAGATTGGGTGAAAAAATGTTTGCTGAGATTTCAGGAAACTCGTAGTTTTTTGGAAGCTTGCAACCCCTTTCAATGAAAGTGATTCTCGTCAGTCTCTGCTTGGGGCGACTTCCAGAGGACACAAACCATAGCCATAGAACTTGGACTACATTATTGTGCCAAGTTTCAAAGAGATAGCACAAACCGTGTTTGATTTAGAGTTCCAACTACATGTATCCATATAGGAGAAAACAGAGTGAAACCCAAACATGAAAACGGTTACTGCAAAGGAACAGTTTAACCTAGAAGAACTAAATTTGGTGAGCCAAGTGGGACTGGTGTACTGATCATTACCTGCAAGTATCATCAAGATTGGGTGAAAAAATGTTTGCTGAGATTTCAGGAAACTCGTAGTTTTTTGGAAGCTTGGCAACCCCTTTCAATGAAAGTGATTCTCGTCAGTCTCTGCTTGGGGCTACCTCCATAGGACACAAACCATTGCCATAGAACTTGGAACTATATTATTGTGCCAAGTTTCAAAGAGCTAGCACAAACCGTGTTTGATTTAGAGTTCCAACTACATGTATCCATATAGGAGAAAACAGAGTGAAACCTAAACATGAAAACGGTTACTGCAAAGGAACGGTTTTTTTACCT